>NC_048905.1:10901893-11099678 GCF_011077185.1 Oxyura jamaicensis | reverse complement strand
CTCCAGATGAGCCTGGTACAATGTTTGAGCTCCCCTTTCCTCTAAACACTGCAGGAAAGTGAACATTTATGTCCAGAGTTCACCTCGAGGCTTGCTTTCCAGAGCTTGTCATGGCTTTTGCATGGAGTGACTGGCTCATGCATCTTCCCACCCCAACACGCACACACCCCTGCAGTTTTGTGCCTCCTGAGCTGGGCTGTTGCCTTTCTACAAGGCATCCTCACTGCCACGTTTGTCTTGAGGTTATTCTCAACCAGATGACCTGTGCCCCTTCAGAGCACAGCTGTATGTAGCTACAGACATAACTGGACCTTCCTGCTCTCACATGCATGGTCAAGAGCTGCCAGGCTGCAGTGAACCACCATGACATGGTGCCTCTCTTGTGTACCAGCTGCAACCCCACTGAATCCCTTGGAAAGGATTACAGGGTGAGGCAAAATTTGACATGAATAAATGTGGGACAATTAGAGCTTCATATGCTTTACCCTTTCTGTGATAAAGCGAACGATTTTACTCCCTCCTATACAAAACAGGCCTTGGCTGGAGTGGAACTATAGGACAGGGTTTGCTCTGTGTTTCAGGAAAGGAGTTGGTGATTATCTAAATATATTTTTAGGTGAGATCTTCAAACATGCATTCACATTTATGTCAAAGTTAAATTCAAATAGGAAGGAAAAATGTGTTAGAGCACTGTGTTTGCTGCTCCTCTTGTAAGCCTACACAGAAAAGCCACCCAGAGTTGCAGTCCCTGCTGTTAGGCTGCGACCTGGATAGTCATTGGCATTCGAGTCCTGGAATGACTATATTAAAGTTTTCAAAGATGTGTGCTCTTTCACATGACCTGCCAATCATGTTGGAGCAATGCCATAAGCTCTGGAGTAGCTGTATCCTCAAGGGCACCAAGGAGAGGAAGAGAGAACAGAGTTGCAGAGTTGAAACTATTACTTATTTATATAAAGTATTGACCTGACCTCCCCTACTGAAACACCAGCATTAGATGCTGGGGGAAAGGGATGCCAGAGCCAGACCTTTCTGGGGAACGGGAAACAGAGATAAATGTGGCCCAAATCAGGCAGCATCCCATTGAGAAAAGGGGGGTGGGGGGTGGAAATGACACAACAAAGGCGGGCAGGGAGGTGGCACTGGGTCAAAACTGTGACCAGTGTGTGGGCAAGGAGGCAGCAAACAAAATGACCAAATGTCTCAGTCAAGCACCAGCAAGCGCTGTTGTCAGACCACTTCACAGCATCACCGAGATGTGCCCATATTGCACCTGAAAGCTGAATGTTTACAGCTAGGTTTGCATGTATTTGTCACCACATGGTAATGAAATGTGCTTGTGAAGGCAGGAAGAAGCAAGTAGAAAGTGTTGCTTAAATAAAGTCATTGTGGCTGGAGCTGAGCAAGTAAAGGGTCACAGCTCCGAGAGGATGAGATGGACGCTCCTCTTGGACTCCCCACTTCCCTGTCTGATATATGCACCCAGGCTCAAGTGAGGAAAACAGCTTGAATTGGAAGTGGAAAGAAAAAAAAAAATGAGGGCAAGTCTCCTGAAGACAACACTAGTAGACTTTGTCATGCTTGGCCCAGAAAAGTGAAGACTGCCAGTGGCCCCATTTGTTTGCTGTGTGTCCAAATAGGAGGTCTAACACTGGAGAGGAGATAATCAGGAGCATACTGCAGGTGCTTGATCAAGTGCGTAACATTTGCCATGCACCAGAGGACCAAGTTTCAGTGACAGCTTCCCTAAAAAGGTGACGAGGGTAAACAAGCTAAATGCTCATAAGATGCAGTGGATGTGTTCCTGAAAAAGCCTGGGCAATGTCGCCTTTGATAAAACTCTTCTAAAACTACTGTCCTGTGAAACAGGAGTCGTCTGGAGCTGAGCTGGGGCTTCCAGGCAATCATTAGAACAGAAGCCTGGTTTGAACAAGACGACTGGTGAACAAGGGGCAGAAAACAGAAAGGAGCTGAGGAAATCAAGTGTATAACATGAAGTATGTCTTCAGCTAATCCATGAAATGGCAGAAGATACACGGACTGTGATGCTAAGCAGAATTATGTAAATGATTACATGAAGCAGCTGTGGCATGAGCCTGCAGATACAGAGAAGGGCTCCAAAGGGAATAAACAGACACAGACAAGGCCAGGAAGCTAACAGTGAGGGAGCTTCTTTTGCTGAGGTTTCTTTAAACTAAATAAAAAAATAGAGGCATTCCCATACAAAAATACAACCAATCCCACTGCCAGGCAAATTCTCATAGGATCCAAAAGGCTGTAGCAGAACTCTGGTTCCAGACAGAGAACCATTATGTAACCTAGAACAGGTTGCCTAATATTACATCCCACATTTTTCAGACTGCGTTTTAGGCACATGACTTTTTTTTTTTTTTTTTTTTTTTTTTTTTTTAACTGCACCAAGCACTCAGAGAGCCCTTGGCTGCAGTGACGCCTACCAATACTCACACCAATGAGGACTAGGAGAATTATCTCAGGCAGAAGACACAGTTCTCTTTCGTGGCCAGAATAAGTAATGGGCCAACAGCTCTCTTTTCTCTAGCAACTACTGGCTTGGATATGCTAATAATGAAGAGGTAGCCAAAACTTTACTTTGCAAGAAGCCACTTTCAGCTGCTTACATTTGTAGCGAATTTAAATTTTGTAAGTAAATTTTAATTTAAATTGAAATCTCAACATCAATATTCCTACCAAAACAATGCTCAGAGCCTTGCATTATGCAGGGCATTTAAAAGTTTTCAGCTGTCTCCAAAGTCTTCTGTACGACAGCCACTCTTGATGCCTAGCTGAGTGCCAGTGTGTCAACCTTCCTCACCTCAGAAATAAAAATTCTTACCATCCTCTCCTACTAGAGGAGTATAAAATAAAATTAAACACCTAGAACCAGTCTAGTGGATTATGGAAGGGCAGTGGAACAGAAACAGTTTACAGGAGCCTCCTTCATGGTCAAGGAGCTTGTTACAGCTCAACATACTTTGATGCACTTCTTGGAGCTGGCCATGGGGTCTAGGTCACTGAAGACCTGGCCCTGAGTCTCTAAGGAAGTGTTCCCGTTAACTTAAATGATACCAAGATGAAAACTTGTATCTCCCTGGGTGTCTGGCAGTGCATCTAATATACCTTTGTCTCGTACTTCATTAGCACTATGTTCAGGCAGCCAGCTCTTTGCAATTGGGTACCTAAAACTCTATGCTCCTGAAAGCCACTAGAAATACCCGTGAGCTCTTCAAGCAACTGATAGAATTAAAAAATAAAAATAAAAAAAAAAGGAATTAATAATGATATAAGGGTGAAGATACAACATTATGTGCCAGTATCCTTTGACATCTATTAGTGACAGAGTAAGAGGAGTTTCAGAGCACCAGTATTTGCAGTGCTCCACCATGAGATTCCAGGTTCTGCTTCTCCTTAATTTCAGAAAGACAACTCTGTAGCCTCTGGCTTCTACATTTTAGTTTTTCTCATCTACTAGCCAGCAGAAGCAGAAAAATAAACACACAACTAGGAGCTGTATTCACAGACAGGAAGTAACTTTAATTAAATATTGTGAAAGTTGAAAAGTTTTTACAGCTTGAATTTCTGCAAAAAAATTATAACAATCTCTACAGTAGTTAGTTTCTCTAACAATAGAACTGTACAGTGTGTGTGTCTATTCAAAAAGATTTAGATAAGAAGGTGAAAGGTTAGTAGTTTCAGAGATGACTTCATTTTAGCTGCATCCTAGTACAACTGTGAGGAAATAGGCATACGTTATGCAATCCAGTCATTGTGAAGCTTCACCTTTTTAAAACTGAAATCTGGACGTTTCCACTTAAAGCCATATTCTGTAAACAGCTGCATCTTTTACTTTGTAAAAGATAAGGGTGGTGCAGGGGAATTTTTATAAAGTCCCATTCATCAGATCACTATAAATAGCTGCAACAAAACAAAATTATGCACATTGTCAAAGGATCTTTGGACACTGGTGCAGAAGACTACAAACATAGATGGCTAACACTGGTGTTAAAAGTGCTATGACTGAGTGGAGCTCTACAAGAGTAATTGATGGTGTCACTGGACAAAATATGGCTTTAAATTTGATTACATTGTCGTGCTGTTGCTTACTATGTGAATTAGAGTAATTGCTTGGAATACACAGAAGCAATAAACTGATGTCTCTCACATTTTCCAGTTTTTTCTCCTTTTATTTTCTCACCATGAAAAAAAAATCCTGTTTTTTTCCCTTCCCCTACAAGATCACACTGTGACGTTCTAGTGAAAACCATTGCAAAATTCATACAGGAAGCATGCACAGTTGCAGCATCGTTGTAAATGATTTCTTGCTCAACTAGAAAAAAGTTATATTGTTTTAAGGTAACAAAACAGTTCTTTTGTGCTTTTCAATTCCTTTTTTTTTTTTTTTTTTCCTTAGAATGTTAGTGATGATTGACAGTTCTGGTGCACAGTACAATGTACAAGTGAAATGAATATGATTTGCATTGTTAAGGCATCCAATCTGCTGGTTTATATTTATGTGAAAGACAGAGAAATATACAAGCAGACTTAAGAAAGAAAGTATTTTCATTGAGTTCTATGAAGTTTCTCCCCATATTTAATGCACAAAAATGCGTCACTCCAAAGAGGAGAAATCCCATGCATATTAATAGAGTAAAACAGCATTAGTTTTTGTTAAGCTTCAAAAGCAAAGGATACATTTTTTTTAAATCTACATAACTAAATGCTACAAGAATAATATGCTACCTTTTGCCATATATTGGAAAAAACTTCTTAACTTACAAATAATACAAAAATAGACAATGGCTTTTGGGTGGAAATTAAAAAAATGGAAGCATGATTTTAAACAATACTAAAAAAAAAAAAAACCCTATAAATGAAATGTTTTAAAATCACATTTGAACAGCTAATACAACGGTGAATGACCAAACAAATCAGCACTTTTCACATAGCAAACATACACAATAAAATAAACTGGGGTAGGGGAAAAAAAGCAATGTACAAATTCCAAAGATAAATACATTATTTATATGGATATTTTACAAAATCCCCTTTAAAACAAACAAACAAAAAAGAAACCCCAGGAAACAAAAAGCTTTTTTTTTCTTTAATTAATTTTGCAAGTATGTGCAAGCTAAAGGTAGTGAGCTCTTTTTGCAAAATATGCAGTAAAATTCTTTATTGTGATATTGAAAAACTGTCTTAAGACATTAAAATGTATAAATAGAACAACAACTTTGGCAAAAAATCACAAAAATCTACAGTATTTATAACTACATACAAAACACAACAGCAAAGAAAAAATATCAGGTAATGTATCTTCAGAGCTTTGCTGCCTCTTTGACTAATAGTTTTTAAGAACACTTCCCAGATAATGATAGCAAAATTTTTTGTAAAACAGAAGCTATGGTTTTGATTTGAAATCTTCCTAACAGCCCCCCTCCCCCCCCCCCACCCCCCACCCCCATGCCCCGAACTTGTGTTTTCATTTGACTATTCAAAAGCAGTTACCTGGTGCTTAATATATTATGATACAAACTGAGAGGGTCGACCGATACAGGACAAATCCTAGCAGGAAGGTGACAAAAATGTGTGCTTTTACGTTGGGGGGATACAGACCTGCAGATTAACCTTTTCTCATTCTGCCCCATAAAAACCAATAGAGCAAGGGGCACCAGGGTATGACGAAAACACCCAATGGATGATGGCCACAGTCTGTGTCTTGTGATGGCTGTGCCAAATTTAAATGGCATTTTATGCACAGCTCCAGTGACACTGAACTTCAGGAGGCTAAAGAGAGCCGTGATAATCTAATCCTGCAGTTTTAGCAGTATATCTAGAGGCACTGGATTCTGAGCTCAAGAAGAAATGTGTTTGTTATTTGCATCCTTACCTAACCTTTCACCAACTTTTTGTTGCATTATTTACACACTTATTTATCCCGATAGTAACGACAGAGATTACGAATCCCATCCCGCTCCCACCATCCAAAAATACCAGCTTTCTAGGGAGTGATAGCTATTTAATGAGAACATTAAAAATGCATCGTATTAGAAAATCACCACTGGATAAGCAACCTGTATGAGCCGACCCTTAATTAAATGGCCATAATTCTTCTACGAAAAACTAACTGGCACTTCTATTCTGTCCCATACAGACTTGTATGTTACTGACACCACTTCATTTTTCTTTACACAGCTTTAAAAAAAATTCATAAATTAAAAATGTGGAGTTCCATCGCTAGTGTCCCTCACGTAATTGGATGATTTATAAAAGACAAATGGTACTGAGTTAAATCAAGCCTTAAAAAAAAAAAAAAAAAAAAAAAAAAAGCAAGCCCTCAACCCCAGAAAACAAAAACAAAACAAAACAAAACAAAAAAGGTGGATTTTTTTTTTTATCAACATACAATAAATATATTTCCCAGTTATTTGGGATGGACAGCTTGAATCAACACCTTGCAATTGCAGATTGTTAATTTCAGTATTTGCAAGGATGATGATTTTTGTTTGTTTGTTTAAAAATCCGCAGTTATTGTAAGATTCTTCTTTATTTCTTTTTTATTTTTAAAAAGGCCTGAGTAAAAAGTTCCACTCTGGGACTTGTATCAGATTCTCTCTGAAGCAGAATTCAACCTCTTCATTAATAAAATT
The DNA here is from genome assembly GCF_011077185.1 of Oxyura jamaicensis. Taxonomy (NCBI): domain Eukaryota; kingdom Metazoa; phylum Chordata; class Aves; order Anseriformes; family Anatidae; genus Oxyura; species Oxyura jamaicensis. The sequence goes on along the minus strand of NC_048905.1, from coordinate 11,093,013 downwards.
CTTCAAGGCAATTCTTTCACATGGGGGGAACAATCATGCCAGATATAGCTGTCATAAGGAGAGGAAAGGGGGAGAGAGAGAGGGAAAAGAGTTACTTTTGTGCATTCTGAAGCAACTTTTAAAATCCTCAGCATTTTTAAACATTTACTAGCAACATACATGGCCATACTGTGAATTAAATTTACACATAAGTGTGATGCAGTAAAGACAACTACATGCACATTAATCCCAGGAAGCCTCTTTCTGATTGGAAAATGTTGTCAATTGCTCTGCTGAAATCAGTGAGCTTCTAGCAGAGCAAATACAGTTCGCCTGATGTGAGAATCATCCCCCAACTTAATTTTCTGAACTTAGTTTCAAAATCTCAAAATGTTCAGGAGACTTAAACCTGTCCCAGCCATTGCCACACATTCCATTATTTCTTAAAAAGAAAGCTACTTGCTCTACATATGAGTAAATGGCTGAAGTCCCATAAGCCACAAGTGTTACAGATCTGGCAGTGTGTTTGTTGCAGAGTAACACTGGATCATTTTCCTATGCCAGTTTTCTCTTACTAGTTCACTGTTCAGCCCTGAGACTTGTGTATGCATTTCCAGGTGCTCAGAAAAGGACTTAAGCTTTCCAATCCGTTTTTTAAGTTGAAGTAGAAATATGCCCTTAACTAACTGATGGCGTTGCAGACCAGCAGCCGATGATTTTATTACACTTGTAGCATATTTCACCAACTACATTAAATGAATAGTAGAAGAGTACGTTAATATTAATTTAGAATGTCCTCTCTTTTGTTGGCTAAATTGCATCATCAGTATTCCTTTATTATGCTTTCTAACCTCAATTTGTGTGGAACCACCACCTCTCTTAAAGCAGAGGCATTTATTAAAGGTCAATAGGTACGATCTTCCACCTAGCTTGGCCTCCAGGTTGGTCTGGAGTGTCCGAGTGACATACTGTGAGCAAGCACATCATTACAGGAGGTAGTCATGTAAGTTAATGATGAAAGCTGTAACAACAATGCATCTCTAAAACACCAGTTGTATGGTTATTTGCAAAAAGGTAGAAAACAGATTCGCCTTCAGGTTGGCAGCACTTCATGGGCACATTATTTAAATGCTAGAACTGCCTGCCATCTCAGACATCTGGACATGTAATTTCTTAAGGAAGAACTCAACCCTATGACTGGTGCTGATTCATTGTGCTTTAATTACAGCTGCAATTATTTGATAAGAACAGAGCCAAAGTAAAAGGCTCACAGATTTGGGTTTGGAGGGGGAGAGGAGGGAAATGTTTTCTCCACAAACACCACCATATGTGCAAGAATTACAAGTCTAATCAGCAAGGGGAGAACAGCTCGAGTAAACTGCACTGATTAAATGAAATAAAATGAGAGGAGAAGGCGAGAATGCAAAACACATCCACAGGTTTGCAGCAGGCCATCCTCAGAGGTGACATGTTGCAAGTATACAGCAGAATTTCGATTCCTGAATTTATTACTCAGCAACATTTTTATGTGGAATTGCTATACTGATTGTTTTCACTCCACATAAGGGCTCTTCAAGGTGCTGGAAATTAAGATAAAAGGGATGGAGAGGTGAGTTAAGTTGTTTATGCCCTACAAGAAGACATTCAAGTGAGTTGTATAGCATTTACTGACATCGGGTGGTTTTTTTTGTTTGTTTGTTTGTTTGTTTGTTTTAAGATTTCTTGCCAATTTTATCAACACTGGATAAAACAAAACCAGCTATGTTAAAAATTAAATAAAAAAATAAATCCCCAAAAAATTTGTTTCAAGAGTGTCTCACATAATAAGCTCTGAATGCTCACAAGTAGTATTTCCCCTTGGTACATGTGACTGAAAATGAAGCAAACCCAAGTCAGGCAATGCTCTCTGTTTTGGTACTCAGTTGCTCCCTACTCTACTCCTGGGATCCCTACACTGTAGGCCAGGGTATGGATCCTGGTCCATGGACATCTGCCGACATCCGAGGCAACAATAAAATAGGCAATGACAGCAACGGGTACAGTCAACCAGACTGTAATTCTGCTTGTGGCAGCCCTGTGAGGCAGTCACCCACAGCTAAAGGTGAGAGCGTAATTTTCCCTGTATGAATAACAAAAAAGGGGCATGGGCAGGGACCTGAGTCACAGGTTGTGGTCCCAGTTCTCCTAGCTCACTATATTACATTGAGTAATTTGATTTGCTTCTGTTTCTAACCAGTGGATAAGCTATATCCCTATTAGAAAAGCACTTGGAGATTTCAGGATGACACTTGCTTAGCAGAACACTGAGGTGGAACAGCAGTGCTTGGACACCAGAGATGTACGTTACAGCACAGAGAAGAGCACTGCCAAGAACAGTGCTCCTTCCTTTCCTGCTCAGATAAGCCAGGAGTTAAGCAGATGGGAATGGATAGTCTTCCTTTGTGTGATGAGTGCAACAGAACAGAATCAGATGGCTAAACAATCCTCTGTTCACACTACTTCAACATGTTGTCCTTTTCATACCTCTAAATTCTAAATTTAGTGAAACTTTAAAACAAAATGTTTTGCTTTAGAAAAATTGCATATACTTCAGAAAATGTCAAAATATTATTCCAACAACAATGAAAAAAAATCTCAAGCTAAAAGATTAATTAAAACCAAATCCAATTCACCAAAAAGTGGCCAAGAATTGCCTCTCTCTTGGGTCAACATAGCTGTCTACTCTGTAGGATCCCAACCGAAGGTGACATAACTGCAATTCCCCACTTCATGAGTTAGATACTTTCCCACAGTTACATATCAGCCGTGCACCTTTTGCCATTGGAAGAAAACAGTACAGATGCAGATCATAGCTCATTTTTTCAAAGCATTATTGCCTTTGAAGAGCTCTGAAATTCTGAATTAAATTACAAGGCAAATGACAAAATGATCTCTTTTCTGCCTAAAAGCCTTGATATTTCCATTCTTTCCAAGTCTTCATTTATATCACTCTACTTTTATTCCATAAGTGCTACATCTAGTCATGCAAATTCTCTCAGCTGTAGCTTGTTATTGATCCTGAAAACAGAGATAGCAGTGGGAAACACTGTAGGTATGAGATCACAATACCTCCAAAAACAGAGGGCAGAGACTAGAAAAACTCTCCCCAATGGGCATTATTGCTTTCATCATACACTAATTTGTATTTGCCACTAGCAAATTACAGAAATAATGTATTTTGAGTTTTACAAAATTGCATGGCAAAGAGAACAACAGATAAGCCTAGCTGTTGTTTTAGTGAGTTCTGCTATCTGAGCTACCTAAGGAAAGCTTGATTGCTTTCTGATGTATCCAGAAGCCCAAGAGAGATAAGACAGCCTCCTTATACAAGGTTGTTTATTTAAGCAATAAGGCACAACAGGCAGTGCATTTCTGAGTCATTATTACAAGCCTCGGGTGGTGTCAGAAGGCATGGGGCTAAAGGCTGTATGTCTTTAACTCACCAAGAAGTTCAGCAATGACCTAAAAATGAACCATCTCTTGGTGGCTCATTCCTATTATAAAAACTGAATTGCTAAATAAAAATTAGGGGAAACACTCGGATCTGTGTGGTTTCTGGGCATTACAGATCTAGATGTGACATAATGAGGAGGCAATCAGCAAGCCCCAGTTGCATCCGGCACTCAGCTTATTCCATAATTGCTTTCCATAACCCAGTAGGCAGAATCTGGGAATTTTGTGTCTTGTGAAAGGAAAAACAGTGCTTGAAAAAACCTTCTCCTGCTACTTGCTTTTTCTCTCTAACCTCAACTGCATACTGGGACAAGTTGAAGAGATGACAAAAACATTAATATGTTCAAAAGCTTCTGGCAGTCAACTCTTACCTCCTTTTTTATTTTTATCTTTAATTTAGAGACAAAACATTTTTAGCTGCTGCCTTTAACATCTGTAGCATGTCAGCAGTACCGAATTTTTAAAACACATACAAATTTATATTCTAAACACCACAGCTCATCTGAAAACTGTTGTGTGTGACTCTTGATGCAGTCTGTATTTATAACAATTCTTACTGAAGGCACCCAAGTGCTGCTTATCTTTTCCCAGTATTTTCACAATTTCTGTGTGTGCTTGTGTGCACGCATACATCTCCAAGGATTCATCCTTCCAATTCATCGGTGTAAAACGCACTGAGGACAATGCTTCCCTTCAGTCACAATGGATACCAGCTTTTATGAATGAACTCCTTGCGCTCTGCCTGCATATAGATTTTTCAGCTGTAACAGTGCTATCAGCATTATGCCTGCAAGCCCAGTGTCTATCTTTTCAGAGGCTGCAGAGTGACATGTGGAGTCTGTGGAGCCATCCTCCCCCTGCTCTGTGCAGCTCCTCCTGAACACAGCTTTAAAAATGAAGGATTTTGTTCCCTGCTCAGTGCTCTTTGGATAATTTGCACAGGCACGTGGAAAGGAAAATAGACGTCAGGTCTGGGGGAAGCACAATGCATACCACAAAATCTTTCCCACCTCTGGCACAGCTGGAGGCAGCTGGCTGCATCTGCTTCAGAAAACTCCTTGGTCTGAGTGAGCATGAAAACATCTCTCTCAGCACACTAATGCACAGTGAGGTAATTATACAGAGAGGTTTAGGCACAGTGTTGGAAAATAGGCTGAAGCAAACAATGAAATGGGCAGTGCTGGTCTTTGCAGCATCCTCGGTTTGACAAGCTTTTGTCTGCCACTCCCTCAGCTTGTGTCAATGCTCCAGAATGGATTTAGGTGCTAATGCTGGAGTACTTTGTAACAAGAGGGGGAGGGATGCAGAAAAGGAGCAGCCCCTTACTACCAACATTTGAAGAGGCTTTCAAAGATGCCCTGCATCATTTGTGGAAATTAATTGGCACAGAAGTACATTAATCCGTGCTAACTAATGTTTGCCCTGGTACAAGTTAAAGTGGAAAATGCTGCTGTTGGTTTGTAAAGTATCTTCTATTTATGAAAGGCAAAGGTTTGTGCCAAGCTCTGTAACGGTCTATTTGCTCTCAGTAGGATCTCTGCACAAGTGTACTATGACAAAGGAAAAAAAGGAAGGGAAGATTGAGTGACGTACTTCAGGAGAAGGCCAGCCCCTGGAGAGACCCTGCAGTGGAGTACTTGCTAGAGTCCACAAAAGACTGGTCTGATAATGGACGACAACAGGGAATAAGAGAGGAAAGAAAGAAAAAGGATGGTATTAGTAAGCTGAAATATTACTCGTTTTTATCATAACAGTAGGTCTGTGCTTTAAGAGACACAGCCTCCCAATTCATCAGTATTAGTTGAGTTAGAGGTAGGGTGGTTGCCAAACACCTGCAAGGCTGGCGGTGAAGTCCAGTTACTCTTTTGGGGAGGAAACTTTAGGACAGAGGCCACCAGGGATCTCCCATTGTCTCCTCTCCCCTTGGAAAACTCAATGTCGTTTAGAGCCTCTCAAGGCACTGGGAACTTACGGTTTTGAGAGCAGCCTTCTATGCTCCAGAGCTGGTTTCACTTACCTTGCAGGCTATTGCCGTTGGTGCTGGTGCAGGTGGGAGGAGGAGACGTTTGCGGTCTCACAACAGGCGCAAAAGCACTCTTCTGTTTCACTGCTGAGACCATGTTGGCTGGTGAGAAGGAGAAAATCCCAGACGAACTGCTACAGTTTGAGGGGAGGCTAGTGGAGGAGGCCATTGTTGGACTTGATGGCACAACTAGAGGAAAATAAGAACCCCCAAAAGGCATACCTTAGTATTAGAAAGTCAGTACTACTGCAGAAACAAAATAGTCCTGCTTCTTGGATGAACTAAGTCTAATTTCGAAGGGCCAAGGCTTCTACTGCAGTTAGACTTCTGGTTGCTCACAAAGTGTGATTGGTCACTGTATGAAGCACACTTTTTTTTTATTATTTTTTTTTATTATTTTTTATTTTTTCCCCTCTAAGTTCTCTCAAGGTCTCCTTCAATTCTCTGTCAATTATTCTAAGTTATTATTCTAAGGTTTGGCATCAGCCATTGCCCTGGTCAGAACGAGTGAATAAGAAGGAATCCATATATGATGCAATAAAGAGCTTTGGTTCATGTGCTTATTATTGAGATTTTAAGTGTGTTTTCATGAAAATAAAACCAACTCCTTTTATTTTCAGACTGCATTGCTGGCTTTCCCTCTTTGAGTAAAAAAAAAAAAAAAAAAAAAAGTCATTAGTAAATCCTGTGTTTTCACTCTTTGTCCTGTTTAGAAACTGCATATATAGAAGATGGGGCTATGAATAATTACGCATTATAGAGTAAAATTCGTATCATCTGGGCTTTGCATTATTATTTTATTTGCATTTATGTAGATAAAAATCACCCTATTTAAGTTCTTTTTTGAGTATCTGATATCATATTTGTTAACACTGAGGAAATCAATTAATGGAAATTAAATGTTCAAAGTTTCACAGTCTGACAGATACAATCTTAGTCTGAAGTCACTCTATGTCTGGAAGTACTTGCTAAGGGAGAGCAATCAAAGCACCTAAATTGAATTGCTACTATACAGCAATTAGTTTATTGATTTAATTAAGAATGCCACCTTTTAATTTTCAGGTCATGATTGAAGCATTTTCTGATTCAATGGATTAGGCATTAGCAGAATGACAGATCTACCAAGAAAACCTCCCAAAATATAACTAGAATAAAGAACCAGGGCTGGGAAGTGAAGTGCTATTCTAAAGAGGACTTTGTTCATAAATATGGAATTATACACTGCTTGAGTATTTTAAATGCATCACTGGCATCTGCTTCCAAAAGGAGATGTCTCATCAATCATGTTATATTATGAATTCAGAGTGCAAATTCTATGACAGTAAATTCAACTTAATAAGTATGTAAGGTATTCTGCAACATTATTTGTTACATTATTATTAGAGTACAAAATAATAACTGGTTAGCAATTCTTAAGTTATAAGTACTAGTTACATGGGTAAATATTTTATTCTAAATTTGTGGCAGCTAAGAAGCTTTGGAGGTAATTTTTTCTATGAGAGTTACTACTCCTTTTTAATTCTGAACTCTAGCAACACAATTCAAAATCATTCATTATTGCTGTTACGTCACTAAACTTAAGATTTGATGTGTTAGCCATGGTATGTCCAGCCCTGTTTCTCCTGTCCATGCTAAGGTCTCAGCCTATAAACCTTTTTATATGACAAGACCTTCTGGCCTGATTCTGCTAGTAGCTTTCTGCAAATGTCTGTGGAATCTGTTATATGACATGAGTAATGTCAGAGGAATTGGGCAGGTCCTATTCATTTAATTTTCTCATGTGAATAGGGAATACTGAGCTGTGGCAGGAAAGGTTCATAGGCATCTACCAACAGAAACATATATGTGTATATATGTATACATATATATATTTAAACAGGTTACTCAATCTTTAATATTATAATGCAGAAAGTTAGTCCTACATATAAATATTTCCATAACTGGGACTGTAGAACATAAGCACTTTATGCCATGGGATATATGTTTTGTAAGACCAGAATCTTTATGGCATTCTCCGTACAGTCACTAAAATACAAACTCTAAGAGCCGTTGTCACATTTTACTAATACTAAGTTCTCAGTGAAGTCAATATACTAGTTACAAAGCAAATGGCATATAAGCGATCGAGATTAGGCCCAATAGTAATTCATAACGTGCATAAAGGTTATGAGTACATTATTTGCTCAGAGGTCTTGGAAACATCATCATGCAGCTTATGGAAATGTCAGTCTGTGCTAGTATTATAGCAAACTTTTCTGCCCTTCATATCTTACAGTTGGAAACACTATTTTTCCCGCAGCAAATATGCTTAGCCTCCTTCCATATTCACTGCAGCAAAAAGTGTGCACCAATAATATTTGATCAGCTCCAATGGAAATTAAGTCAATTATGCCATCCCTGCTTTCTAGAATTGGCAATGTTGAAGACAGCATTTTGTATTTACAGAGTACAAGGTAAGTTATGAAACCATCAGCCCAAATCAGGAGAAGCGTTATTCTTTTTCAGCCCTTATGAGACTTCCAAATAATAACAACAAAATAGAAAAACGCATTGCTGGCAACACCAATGTCTTCAAAGTGCTTCAAAGGTCAGTGGGGGAGAGAAAGGGGAGGAGAGAAAGGTCCAAACTTTGTTTCAAATGCTCAGAATAGAAACTAAATATTGAGTATTACAGAAAAATCGCCAACTCCTTGTAATGAAAATGTACAAATACAGAAGAATCATATAATACTCACTGGCATAGGGAGAATTGGCAGCAGATCCATTCAGGAAGGTTGGAGAACCGCCTAAATTTGACATTCCAGCATTCCCATAGCCATTCATGCTTGTTGTGACAGAGTTATAATTTGTCTGCTGAGGGGTGGTGCTTGGCACGTAGCCATGAGGTGACACGCTGCTTGAGTTGCGAGTAAAACCTTTTGTGGGGAGGGAATACATTTAGAAATTGGTGTTAGCCCAAGAGCAATTTCTTAAACAAACAGCTACAAGCAATTTGGGGCTACTAACACAGCCACGGTGTGCACAGGGAGGGGCAGGACTGACCACTGCTACCAGCAAGTAACCCAAATTGTGATCCCTACTGCCTGGGTCATTACTTGTGGGAACTCAAAGAGGGAGGAGGAAGGCTACAGCCTTCACAGGCAACCTATTCCTTCAAGGAAAGATGACCATTGGGTATTCTTGGAATACTCACTCGCTCTAAAAGAGCTGTTTGTAGGAGATGAGTAAACATGACCAGTGTTTTCAAAGTTAGCTGTACATACTGATTTAAAGTACATTAAAAGCATGTGATTTCTGTTAAATGTCTTCTGATGTCTCTCATTTAATGCATCTCAAATTACATGCTACAGCACACTTCAGAAAACACAGGGTAAATTTCTCAAAGTAGTGGAAAATCCGAAGTCTCCTTATCCTAGTCTGATCACTATGTTGGTAGAAAATGACCAAATTTGGCTCCAAGTTAAAATTTGAATTTCTACCTAATTCTGGAAATGATGTTTGGAGAAACTCATATCCAAATACCCCAAAATGAGGATTTGTTTCTAGAAGCACAGGAATACAAAATGCATCTTCACTCCTGGAAGATGAAATATAAACTTCTCTTCCTATTGCATAGTACATCCATAAAATATTATGAACTGAAAATCATTTCTATTTTTTAGTATAATGCAAAATAATTTTTCTGCCCTTCTGAAAAGCGGACTCCTACTACTTTATCATGAAAGTGGATTTTAAGTTTTGTAATAAAAGGAGCTGAGCAAAGGAGAGTGAAAAATGCAAAACTTTTTTAAAAAAGATGTTTGTCACTTTTTTAACTATAGAAATTAAAATACTGATTTTATTTTATGTAAAGTGAAAAACGCTCTATTTTAAAAATGAGAGAAGCTCTGAAAATGACTTGGTAAATATTTCTATTTTTGTCCACTTTCAAAATCTAGAAAAATCTCAAACTCTGAAAAAAAATAGTGCCAATATAATGTCTCTTGCAAAACCAAATCAAAAAGTAATAAAGTGATACTTTTGTGTTATAAAGAAATACTATATAAGGCCCAGACTCAGTGATCATCCATATTCAGGAAAATATGTAAGTACCTACTTAAGATTAAGTACATGCTCAGGTTCATAGAAATTCTTTTCAAAATAGTGGGATTTAAACCCAAGTGCAAGTGTTACTCTGAGCAGACAGAAAGTGATCTGATACATGCATAAGTGCTTTTCTGGAACTGGGGCTAAGTCACCAAAGAAAGCCCTATCTCATGACAGGACTGAGTAATTTGAAGTTTCTGCATGCAGGTGTGATGGTGTCTGTCTGGATGTGCTTCGTGCATTCAGTTTTGAACCATCACTCTCTCATTGCTCTGTGTGTTTGCCTGACTTCAATCAGAAAAGGTTCAAAAAGAGAGGAAGATGTGTCTTCTCCTGACCCTGATTGGTGGCCTGTGAGGCTTCGGAAACATTGACAGCTAGTTGACCGCTAAAGGAATTCACTCCCATCATTCCTGCGTGGACTGACGTGTTAGCAAGGGCGGGGAGCTGGTTGTGGTTGCGGGGGACACTGTAGAGTGCTTCTGCGATATCTGCTGCTCTTTTCAGGATTATTTCCTAGGGCACAAGAAGGGTAAAAAAGAATAAAAGAGTTACCAAGTCTACTCTGACAAACCTTTTCTTACATACTAAAATAAAACATTTCCCCATCCAAAGGAAAAACTAGATGCTTTTCTTTCTAAACCAGCTAGCTGACTGATAGCTGATGCTTATAGATCTGCTTCCTTCGTGATAAATCCTGACAACTGTGGTAAGAGAGTTGGAAGCTTCAGTCCCAGTGGCCACATTTCTGTATAACAAGACAAATAGGCAGAATGGGTCTGAAGCCTGGGCTTACTCCACCTTAAAGCTAAAATATCTTTAGGGTAAGACTGAAACATCACTGGTGGCAAGAAGTAATGCATATCATCGCCCATATTATACAGTCTCTGGTGACAGTGGCCAAATGCCCCCAGGGTTAATAACATGTTGCTTTTCCAAGCACTAAATTCACATACTTTAAAAAGAAAGCAAGCAAACTAAACCCCATTCCAGATATGGCATTGCCCTATGTATTTATTCTTGTCTCACATTATAGTATCATATACCTTTAGCCCCTGATCTATCTATACATCTAAGAAATAGCCATGTTTTAGAATTGCTGAAGTAGAATGCATTTACCTGGTTATTATGTGGCATACCATAGAGTGCTTCTACTAAATCAGCAGCCCTCTTAAGTATTACTTCCTGTCAATATAAAAACAGATGTGTTGCTCTGAGTTCAATAAACTCCTTGTGGGGGAAAACAAATATTAGAATCTTTTATATTGTTCTATCAGTTGCACTGTGTTTTGTATTGTTTTTTTTTTTTTCCTCCCACCAGGTAGACCTTAATTTTAACAACTCTCAGCAACCACTCAATGGTGTTAAATCACTAGTTCATCCTATTCACACACACGCTTAATCAAGTCAAAAGGTGAGAATCATTGGTGCTGCAAAATAAAATACATCACTCAATTGTCTCTACCATCTGCACCATAAACCACTCATCGGTTTATTGCAGAATACAATCCTGAGGTCATTTACTAGATTACTGCAATCAATGTCATTCAGAGCATGTTATGAATCCCTTCAATGTGTTTATTTTTTTCTTAATTGCATACTGCAGGAATTGTGACCTTACCCAGCAGGCCACGTTCAGAAGATATCCCATCAGTTCTATGCTACTGGTAATGTAACCTTTCAACTATTTTGGTTTGTATCTTGATATGACAGGTCAGGGTGGGATCCATGTACACAAATACATGCAATATGTGAGAATGGCCCAGTGAAGTGTTTCCTTGAAAAAATCCCAGCATGGACAGCAGAAGTTAGAACAGTCTTGGATATAGCTCTCATTTTGGGACATAAATTAAATTTTTATTCCTCTTTTTTCTTCCTCCATTATCCTATTTGTTCCTATTTGTAGAGCATTCTACATGGGCACTCAAGTAATACTAGCATTTCCTGTGTTCTTACATTTTAAAGTGTGGAAAAATCTCTGTCAAGAATCCTGATAGAAAATGTAAAAAAAAAAAAAAAAAAAAAAAAGCATTACAGAATTAACCCAGACTATTTTTATTTTCATATTCTTTAAAAGCATCTGGCATATTACCAATTGCCTGATCAAAAACAGTCCAGACCATCCTTTAAGTAAAACACCGTATTTTTGTAACTGCCAGCCCCTGCATGATGCTCTAATAAACTAACATGATGTTTTTCATCATGGTGTATTTCTGTAGGTAGCTTACAAAAATAGTAACAGTTCTGAGTATTTTACAGTTTTCTACAAAGTTAAACTTTTAGAGTTAAAATATTTTATAAAATAGCCATATTTTATACCAAAAAGAAACAGTAATGCTCAATTTTCATATACTGTAGAGTCTGATCAGAAAATAGAGATATAATTGCGTTCATTTTGCTGTCACCATAACCTCTTCAAAAATCCTTGAACAACTCTTCAAATGACAAGCTTTTAGATGCATATTAGCATTTTTTTTCAATTTTAAATTCTCTATAATATAAGATAAAACAGTTGTCATACTGCAGTAACTACTTATGACATATATAATGTCCTAAATTCAAAAATGAGATAGAGGATTTTTGTACTCCCAGTAAACATTTAGGCTTGACTTCTGCTGCACACCCCTCTCCCAGAACACACATTTAAATTATTTTCCACATATGAAGTGAGATGTAATATATAATCGAAAGATTTTTGAATCACTACATTGAAACAGATTCTGAGGAGTTAGTTTGCTACAGCCTTTTCTTTTTTTTTTCTTTTTTTTTTTTTTTTCCCTTCACGTAGCTTGACCACAACCATTAGCTGTATAATCATGGACAAGCAGACTACAAGCAACATCCAGGTACAATCAATCCTTGTTGCTTTACCAGAGTCATCAGAACACTAAGTAGCCCTTTTTGCCTCATGTTGAAGATACAAGCTGCAGAGTAGAAGCGTTTCAGAAAAAATGTTATCTTTTTCAAATATGACTGTAGATGGAAAATTACTACACAGGTGTTTGACTTTGCAAACTAGGATTTATTTCACTTCTGTAGAAATTGTTTGCACTATATATTTCACTAATGCAAAATTAAAATGTGATACAGAGCCCACAGACTGCTTTGCAATATTGTTAACCTAAGCTGTCATTATGCCAAATTACTAAAAAAAAAAAAAAAGGAAGTTTAAATAGTCAATTCTGCTCCACCTGACTAATCATAGTTATTTATGTAATGCTGAGCTAAAAATCTCAGAATGCATCTAAAAAGAGATTGAAGACCATGTTAAAAAATGAGGTAATTACATGGAATCTTACAGCTGCTCTACCTAATATCAAATATATTCCAGTTCCTGAATATTGGAAGTTATTTGATGCAATATTATATTGTATGTAAATAAAACTAATTGTCATGATGGTTTACTGAAGCATGCTTGACAAGTAGCATTCAATTTTCCTAGCTAGTCAATGGTTATCTTTTTCCAATATCTTCATAGCCTGTAAATTTGAGTTTCATACTTTCTCTAACAATATTTTCACACAGTAAGAGCATTTCTTGTTTATGACATTTTCAGATCATACAAAGTAGATTTTACACAAAAACTCTTGTGTCAGATACTGGTATCTTCTATTCCAGAGCTGACGATAGTTCTTATAGACACAAACTAGCTTTAAAGATACACAATAAAATGCTACTACAGACATGCTCAAAGTATTAACTTCTTGTTTTCTGAATGCATTTAAACCTTTTGCAGCTCTGCCTAAATTAGCGTAGAAATTACCGTACCATTATGACTTCACATACAAAGGAACCCCCAAAGTCCTCTATAAGTTAGAGCAACAGACCTTGCAAGGTGCTTGGATTGCGGTGACCAGAAAATTGTTCTCACCTCCATGTCATTACGCTCACAGTGAAGCAGCCCCCGAGCATGTTTGTGTTCGGGATCTAATATATTGCCTTTCAATCAGAGCTGAGAGCCACTGAACACATAGACAGAACATGACGAGCAGGTCAGGAAAGCAATAAAGATTTTACAGAGCTGTCCAAGGTGCTAAATTTACTCAATAATGGGTTTGGCACCATAGTGTTAACCTCTCATTTACTACCAGTTTGAGGGACTAAATTGAAGTAGCTGACTTCATTTACCTTGAAATGTATATTTTATGACATTATGTAAGTAGATTGAAAGGGCACTGCAGTTTTAACAATTTAAAGGCTAGAGCATGTTTAAGATGAAGCTTGAATATTTATTGTATATTGCACTTAAACTATATAGTATATTAAAATGCATTGATTAAATTTGTAAAAGGTATTATAAAAAAGGACAGCTAATATAAAAGATCTATGTCTTTTAAAATCCAATTGATACTGTATGTTACCACTGCAATGGTGATAAACAGATAGGTGGACAGAGAAGCAGACAGACATCAAAAAGTAAGTGAAACTCACATCCTACAAAAAGAAATCTCTGCACAAGCTCAAGGTCTGCTATTCCAGATATTTTTTTTTGTTCACAGCAATTATTCTTTGCCTTCAACACAGAAACATAGATTTTCATAGCAGTAAGTGGGCATCATGTAAGGTCCTTCCAATTGAATATGCAAGTGGAAATATTTCCTGAAGAGACAGAGTTTGACTAAAGCTAATATCTAATTTATGGGGGCATTTATCAAAAAAGATCCACTCTTCTACTAATGTTAAAAGTCTGACAGCTTTTGGGTTAGAGTGAAGAACTGCGCAGCATTTAGCTCGAGGGCCTTCTTGTCTTTTATTTCTATTAAAATAACAACTGAGCAAATATTGAAAAGAGTAAAATATTATACTACTTTAAAATATTACTTAAATATTATTAAATAATATTTAAAATATTATATAAATTATCATCATACATTACTTTTTAAATAATAATATATTAGTTTAGAGATTAAATACGACACATCAGAACTCTGGCCTCCATACAGCTACACAACACAGATCCAGAATCCATTTCTATTCCAAAACTGAAGCTGTTTTTCCACTGATGGATTTATTATTATTATTATTATTTTGTGAAACAAAAATGCAATGAACTATTTCTATCAAATTTTCTTCCTGAAAATAGTAAGGAAAGTTTACATTAAAAAAAAAAAAAAAAAGAACAGGTGGGGTAGGGAAGTCTGCTGTGACTTTGCATATTCCAAAATCACTGTAGGAAGGATTATATAAAGCATACGAGAATGACTGTGCTTTTAAAGCACGATGATCATAATTTAAATAAAATCCTCTTCTGACTAAATGTACCCTGAACCAACATTACAGTGACTTGGCATGTTTTGTTTGTGACATGCATTCCCTTTAGTAGGAATTCATTAATGTCATAAAACTTTCATTTTGAGTTTTATTACGACAGACGCATTTTTTGTCAAGTTCTATCATAATGAACAAATTTTGTGGCAGCTTTAAAAAAAATCTCTGCTGTTGACATCTGCCTTTTTTTTTTTTTTTTTTTTTTTTTAAATAGGGTGTCTAGTGAGTATATCCACTTTTGTCCCAACGCTGCTGTGAGTCTAGTCAGCAAAAGGGTATCTAGAATTATAGTGAGTTATTCAAGCTTTGGTAACTAAATTAGACAGTGTTCAAGGTACTTGTTAAATCTAAATGAATTTGGTCATGAAAAAGCTGGCCACAATACATAATACTCATCAGCCACATATTGTATTATTGAGACCACCAAAGGATTTATGTACTTGTGGAGGGCGTGGGGGGGAAGCAGTTCTAGCGGACTGTGAGGCATTTATCTTATGTGTTGTCTAGATATCATATCACCTTCTAATGCTCTTTAGCATTGTAATACAAGAGAGAGCTCATTCATCTTCTGAGAGGGTACTTAGGGATGATGATGTCATTCATACTTCCTTGACTCTTATGTCTGACCTCCTGGCTCTGCCTTCTAACTTCCTACTCTCATGGCTACTTGCAAGAAAAAACCTCTTCTACAGAGTCAAAATACTGAACAGCAGACTCCAGTTCCTTTCTTCACCTTGCAAAGGTCACATTCTGAAAGATCAAGTAAAAATTAAAATATTTTGTGCTCAAAATTTTCCTTTGTTTTTCAACGGGTGAAATTTTCGATATACTAATATAGGATATGTACTAAAACTAAGTTTTAAACTTAGAATTTGTACATGCACTATACAAAAATAATAGTAAAACAATAAAGATAAAGTTGTGAACACATCTTTTTAATTCTAATGGCAAAGATAGCATTTAGGTAGAGAACCATTTAAGGATGCCACAGATCTAAAATGCCAGTCACCTAATTTGGTATACAAGAGTTTCAGCCTGCCCAGCACCTCCCATCTTTCCATATCTACCGGGAGCATTGCATTATTGTATCATTTTCAGCAATTATATTTTATAAAAGACTCATAAAAGGCATTCTAAATGTAGAGATCCTCCATTTACTGTAAAACTGAGCAAACTAAGCCAGCTTCATGGGGAGTATAAAATAGCAGGGCCATTTCACTAAAAAGATTTTTGTACTCAAATAAAGATGAAAACTTCTCTACCAAACAAACAACTGAGTCGTTTCTATATATTATAATTGAATCATACCGAAAAAGTAAACACTATATCACGACAGGAAGCAAAATGAGAGGGAAAGACAACATAGTTCACTTGAGGGATAAGAAAGCTTCTGCTTACCGCTGCCTATAGGATGGAAGTGCACTGAACCAGTCCTGTTACTGAATTTCAATGGCAATTTCCAGAAAATAAGTCTACAGTGGGAGCTAGAACCTTAGCTTTTCCCAGCCATTGTAGTCTCATCAGCCTCCACCCAGACTGAAAATCACAGCCTAACTCTACAGCACTAAAAACAGTCATGCATGACCTTACCACCTGCTCCACAATGAGCCAACCTTATAAATAAAATATAGAAAGCCTATATGAGGCAGCAGGAAGAACAAACACTGATGTGCAAATGTGAGCAGCCATCTAGCCATAAATGTTGAGAATCAATGATTAAAACACCTCTTAACCACAAAGGTGATAAATGCATAGCAATAAGGAAAACACACCCTACTCAAAAAATCTCCATTGGAAATACTGATGACAAAAGAAGGAACAAAATGATGATGATCATCTCTAAGTCTGTCCTTGCAAGTCTCCCATCTTACCCCTATTATCCTCCTGTTAATTTGATGTACTTAGACACACACAAAAAAGTATCAGCCTCCTTTTTTAATCCATACCACTCATGCTGCTGGTCTTCATTTCCATAAATGATGGGTATGTAACAATGGCAACCGAATTAGTAGCTGGCACAGATGTGTACCTCATCTAGATACACAGTAACGTGCAATAAACTGGCATTAATATAGTTGCACTGGAATAACCCTTTGAATAAACTGACATTTGAGAGTCTGGATGCTCCCACCGTATTATCATCAACTGAAGCATCTGGCAAGTAATTTGGACAGTTCTGTTGCTGAAAGCTCTGGAGTTCTCTGCTAATGTTAGGTCCCTAAGTCAAAGAGAGAAGAGTGGATGTGTGAAAGCTGATAAGCAGAACTAAAATCACTCTGCCAGTGTTTATAAAAGTGTCCCTCTTTTAGGGACTTTAGCCAATGGTGATTGAATTATGAATTGGTGATTGATAAAGACTCTCAACTATATCCCTCAGATGGCTGCAGAACTTCTGATTCTCCTAAATATGTTTACAGTATGGATTTCCCCAGATAACATTCACCAGAAAAAGGCATTTATAGCATTTAGAGACGGAACTATTCAGAGTTGTCAATTTTTAACCCATGAGGCTGTGCCCACAACACAAAATTGGTAGAAATTACTACATTCTATTCTCATATCTATTTACATCCTATAGCACATCAACTGGTGTCTGGTAGCTGTCAGTCATGTTTGGGATTCACTAACACTCTCATTAAGAAATTGAGTAAATGGTAACTCTCTGGCATCTTTTATAGCATTTCCCACGGGTTATCTTGCAAGCTCACACTGTGAGGATCTAAGGACAGATCCCCTCAGTATGAAACATAGCAAGAGCATGAAAGGAAACACATTTTCATGCTGTACAAGAGGTTGCAGCATTTATCCCAGCAATGCAAAGACCAGTTTTTCTGCACATGCTTTTCCTTAGTTATGCAATCCCCTCTTTCAAATTATGATCAGTTTGTCAGATCCAGTGAATCACTAGAAGACAAAATAAATTACCTATGAACTAGATAGTGAATGGATAAGTCCACATAAGTACAAATCAGTGGCTAACACTCTTCACCACCTTTCTTTACAGAACTTCCTCCATCCTACCAGTTTACAGTGACTCATACTATTCCCATCCGTCTAGGTTACAAAAAGGTTTCCCGATTTACCCATGAACATATGAACAAACAATAGAGAACACTAGATTCTTTTATTCCATCTGATTCAAGGGTTGGCCCCAGTGACCTAAAAGCATATTTCACACACTAATTTCTTCTTACATGCCACATCCACCTGCAGTCCCTGGGCAAAACATACAAAGAAACGTGCACAGAACAATCTCAGACAGGAACCTCAAGCACTTATTTTTGAAAATTTACCCCAAGCCATTTCTACCAGCACCTACAGTACTTTGAAGCAGGTGTTCATTATTGAGTTTCATGAGCTTTTAGGGGTTTTTGTCTTTATTTTTGAATATATAAGATTTTGTGATAGTTCTTCCTCTTCTCTCCATAGTATTAACATTCCTGTTTCTTGAAAACAGCTGCAGATGAGAGTTGCAAGGAAAAAAAAAAAAAAAAAAAAAAAAAAAAAAGAGTTATTACTCACAGTCTTCTCCTGACCATTTTATACCCATATATTTTTGGAAAGTTGTCAAAGTCCCCTTATGGAAGAAGAAGAATGTTTTAAATTATTTGAAAGGTCTGGACTTAAGCAAACTTAAAAAGAATTTGGTAAAATGAACAGAGACACTAAATTCTGAAACTGTCGTTTAAAGATCCTGCATAGGCTGTTTTAGAAGCTTTATTCTGCAGATTATATTCTTGTGCCAATTAAAAAAAAATCCTGAGAATACTGGGGATTAAAAAAGATTAAGCATGCCTTGTAATTTTGTATGCGGTACAATGTAGATATCCAATTATGTATTTGTAACAGTGAAAAACATTTTACTTAGCAAATAGGCTGATATCTTTTTCCTATCATTTGTATGCACAAAGAATTTCCAAAGACAGGTCAAGTTGTACCCCTTTTAAATTGTTCTCCCATTAGGTCAAATCTGGAATGTATTGGGTGGCATAATTCACTTGACTGCATTTAAATCTATAAAGTTATATAATTATGTTTGGTATTGCAAGGCAAGAATGTCATCTGAATTCAATCAGCAGAGCTATCTAGCAATTAAAGTGTAACTTGTATATATGTGTTTTGTCTGTTTCGTTTTCAGAATTGTTCTTTATTAGTGCTTTTACCCATATAAATACTGTCATAAGTACACCAAACTATGTATTTTCTGTAAAAAGCACATGCTCACTTATATGAAATTAATTAAACAATCCCTCTGCATTTTGTTTTAATGAAGACTGAAAAAAATGACAGAATATTTTTAAGATTGTGAAACTGTCACTCTGTCAAATAATGAAGAAATTTCTCGATTGTGTGCTTCAGGTAGGAAGTGATAGCAGCTAGAAATTGAGAGTTCAGGTTACTTTTAATAGCAGGAAAAAAAAAAAAAAAAAAAAAAAAAAACTGAAAAATAAGACACACTGAAATTCTGACCTACAATGATATTCCACTATGTTCTGTGGAGAGAGAGTGCATAAAAATGTTGAAATAGAGACTGGAATAACGTAGGTAGATTTTAGTATTACAGTTAAAACACTGCTCAGTCATAACCTCTACAAATGACTACTTTCACTTACATTTTATCATCGGTATAATTAAAAGAAGTCTCTTGAAAGGGGCATTCTCATTACAACGAAGGACCACTTCAGACCCAATTGAAATGAAAAGACAGAGCATAGATTAGGTGTAGATACCAAGGGGTAATTTCTAGGGAAGCATAAAATGCCAAATATGTAACAATTATATTTTATAACTATGTGTTCAAAAGACTTACAGTATTTTATTATACAGAGAGGCTTTGGCTCAGAGAGACTACTTCATTGAAGTTCCTCCTAGCATATATGCTAAAAAGCATTCAACTTTTTTTTCATCAGAAATAAAAGGTATTTTTCTCCTGATATTATTTTTTAAAAATATTTGTCCTTAAAAAGTCAACTAAAATTATCCAAAGCGAGTATAAATGTTGAATAAGAGTATGCGTAAAAAAATTAAATTTATCTGACATTTCACAGTGGTAAGAATATCCTTTCCTGCATCCTTCCATGATATAAAAGCTGGTACACCATTTTACACTATCTAGGGCTCCTTTTTAGTGGTGAGTGAAATGATTACTGTTTCCACTTCACCCACATATTTTATGGAATTGCTTCAAAATTCACCATTGATTTTTCAAAACACATTAATTTTTCAGTAACTTTTTTGATCATCAGAAACTCTTAGTTTTAAGCTGTAAAACTGAAAGAAAATTCAGATTACCAAAACATTTGTAAAATTTCTTTCCTGTTTATAAAATAATACTCTTGCACACATTTTATTTGTCAAAAGCTCACACTGAAAAAAATTAAGCATCTCTATTCTGTAAAATGCTAGGATTTCCAGGGACAAGATACTCTGTCCAGATGAAATTACAACTATAGAATTAGCAAATACTCATCCTAAAGAACTCATCATACAGAACTAAAATAACTGAGACAAATTCTAAAATTTCTGTATCTTAGATCTCCCATATATGAACAAAAAATGTGCAATATATATGTAGCGCTGCTTTAAAACATACTTTTTTGTTTTCATTTCTTCCCAGCAAGCATATCAAGTGTCATCTATAGTCAGAAATAGATTCCAAAACATTCCTTAAAACAAAACTAAAATGCATATCCGTGTTTATACAAGTAGCATGAGATTGTATGCTATTGTACTTAGAGGACATTTCAGTCCAGTTGAGTTATATCAACATAAGTTACATGATTGACTTTTACAACAGAAAGAAAAGGTTGTACTCAAACAACGGTTATTGCCTCAATGGAAAAAAAAAAAATCAATGAAAGTAAAATGAACAAGAGATTTTGTCTGAGTTGCAGTTAATACTACTGAAGAGCTATGGATATTAAAAGGTCAACAAATAAATTAGTCCAAGTGTTATGAAATGAATGATTTGGCTTATAATTGTATTGAGTGCAAATTGTTCACTGCCTATTAGACCAGGTAATTTTTAACCATGGAGCCTCAATTACTGTTCCATAAGCAATAATATAGTTGTAAGAGCCACCGGTTCGATCGAGTGACCTATGAGACGCGCCAGGACAGCTGACTTTGCTATGATGGATCACTGAGCCTGATCTCCAAATGGTGCCAAACCTTCCCTTCCCGTGAGGAGATCGCATAAAAGAAACATTACTGCTTGATTCATTTTACCAAAATGTTTGAGTTTTCAAGTGTCAGCAGTTAAGTATAGATTGTGAAACTCTCTATTTCTTAGAAGAATTACGACAACAAGCATCCTATTGCTTCCAGCACTCTGCTAAATGGCATCATGATGGTAAGGAGGATGCTTTTTCTGCTCCTCAATTGGACTGTGTTGTGAGAAATACACTGCAATCACATTTTACATCACCACGTAAACCACTGCCTAACACCTAAAACCAGGCTAGAAATGGCAGTAGGTGAGATTATAGACATTACTTCACACTTCTGCAATGCCCTGCATTCAAAGATCTCAAAGCACCACTTCAATGGGAACCAATTAAACTTCACAACGTACTTTCTAGGAAAATATTCTCTCTCCCCCATCTTCATCAGAGACAGCCTAACCAGGTAGCTGTTTGGCTGAAGTCACAATGGTCTGTGGTTACAACCGAGGCAAGTTTTGTAGGGTGAGGTAGTATCTTTTATTGGACCCACTGATACAGGTGAGAAAACGTACAGCCAGCATGCAGGAAGCAAGGCACGTGCACCCAAGAGCCTGTTTTTGTTTGTTTGTTTGTTTTGTTTTTTCCCAGTTATATCAGTTAGTCTAGTATGAGATTACCACTCCCTACAAATCGTGATTGCCTTAAACAGGGAAAAGAAATTAATCTGATATTGCTTTCGTGCTATGAACTAACACCCATGGCACCTCATGAGGAGGAAAGGCAGCAGCTGTGTTTCCCCATTACTCCTAAGGGCATGGTGTTCCTCGAGAGCCAGCGCTGGAAATACAGCAATAAAGGTCTCACTACACTTCCCACAGGACTGGGCCTTAAAGGACAGCAACTGTGCAATAACTCTGCGTATCTGCTCTTTCTTCACAGATACAATAAATTGAAGATGTAAATGCAATTCCTGAATTATCACATAATCTGTGTAGTAGAAACCAAGCTAATAGAAAGCCTAGTTAGAATAGATAGTACCACATAGAACCAAATCCTGTTTATATTGTCACTCTGCTATATTTTTGATAAATCACTACATTCAGTTTATTGGGAGGGTGACTTTCCATTTCATCTCTCCATTGAGCAAAAGAGTGCCACGTGACTGGAGTCTGAATTTCAATTTTACCAGCATACAGTTGAACTGAATATTATTTGGCACAATGCAGTGTACAACTGAGCCACTAAATGGCTGATTTACTAAATTATTATTAGATGAGCCCTTGCTGTTCCAAGTGAAAGTGCAGTCACTGTCTCTCTTCATGGTGTGTTCAAATTGTTCTGTGTTTAAATATTCAGCATGAGGCTAATGTGAACTGATGAACTGAGACTACAAACATTCACTTTCAATACAGACAGAGAGACAGAGATGCAACGTATCATGTGGCCTGCGGAAGTGAAAATGATTTATATTTAAGGATGCTGCTGCCTACTTCCATTACCATAAGATATTCTTAATTAGCTTTGTGTTTGAATCAGGAGTTTGGAAATGTAACTAAACAACTCCAAAAAAGAAATAGCTGCATGGACATGAAGGCTTCAGAATTCCGGTGAAGTGGTACACGAGCCTGAGTCTCTCTGCCAGTAAAGCACATGAGCTGCCACTACAGTTGCATACTTCACTATCTTTAGTATTTGAGTAGCAACTTAAAAGCATCACTTGCAATTCTGTCTGCAGCAGCAGAAATCCTACAAAATGCAGATGACTGACCATGATGTGCAATCTATGACTTTTTGACATAGAGGGGAGAGGAGGGAGAAAAAAGAATATATATATATATACATATATATGTTATATATATAAAAGGTAAAAAAGAAAAAAAAAAAAAAAAAAAAGAAACAATTTCTTTACTGCCACCTGCTGGAGCAGACAATAACCCTTTGTCATACAAAACCAACAAGCATCTTCACTTAGAGGACAGTTACGGCAAGCATTTAAAATACTGTGATCCCAGACACTTACAGTAGATTAGAATTTTTTATTGGTGCTGTGTTGCCATAACAACATAAAGACAGCAGATGACTTAAGCTAAGCTTGCAAAGCAAAAGGCTGCTCATCTGGCAGTTAAAATGAATACAGTTCACTTCACAAGTTCCCCATATGGACCCTTAGTGTATGGTAATGAGGATACCATATGGTGGAAGAAAATGCACAGAGAACAATTGTGCTCTACTGGATGAGTGAAGTGAGCAGGAAGTTATGAGGAAACACAGGAGAGAGATTTCTATGTGCTCTCTAACTCACGGGTTTCTTTCAGAGGGGGGTTCTCTCTCTTCTTAATCTTCCTCTTAATATATACATGCATAGAAATGACAGAGAAACATATTGTACATTTTGCAACATCATTCATCATAAACTGTCAGCTGTGTTTGTAAATCAGCCTAGTAAGATCTTATAAATTTGTAATTCTTAAAAGGTAAAAGTGCTAAGTTTTAAGACAAAGTGCAGGAAAATTTAAGCACTTCTGACAAGTAGAAACATTAGTGGTAATCATTTTAAAAATGCTTGCATCTTTCTGCCTGCATGTTTAGCTGTAAATAATGCCGCAATGAATAAAAGCTTTAAAAAGGGGAGGGGAGGGATGAAGTGGAATAAATATTTTTTATTTCCAAAAGAATAACAAGTAATAGTTGATCAGAACCATATGCACGCTAGATTCTGCTGTAAATGTACATATGCTATACCCTACACTGTACTAACCAGATCCTAAACCTGGTAAGACAGCTTGCTAAAGGCTGCAAAGTCAATTTTGTACTACACATGCTTCATAAAAGATGAATATAAATGCATTAGTTAGACACGGTGAGCTAAATTAGAAGGTCAGGCAGGGCTGGAAGGGCTGAAATATCACACAACCAATGACTGTAATTACTCTTTTTTTAAGTCTATTAAGTGGTGTTGTTCTATCAAGGCTCAGGGGTATAGGACATGAAGTACAAGATAAAGTAATGTGTATTTATTACTCCCACGGGATCAATTTACTAGATATTTTCAGCTCCACAGAGCAAAATACACAAATGCAGCCTTTGTTACTTTCTTCAAACTGTGGTTTGTTCCTTCAAAGCTCTGTTCCTTGAAGAGACCATGTTTACCTGTTTGATGCCTTCCTGCCACCATCAGTTCATTGTTGCATTTTAAAATAATAACAATAAAGGATACAGGACTAGACAAAGATGAGGATCAGTCTTACAGGATGCTCAAACAAGTGGTCTGAGTTGCTCAGATGGAATGAGCAGTCTAGAAAATCCAACCCCAGGCATGATTTTACCCCAAGGCAAAGCAGGAATAAGGAAAGGAGAATGGCACAGAGCTCCTTGTCATCGTGTTAGCCCTGATCTATTAAAAGTTTTGTCATAGATTCTAAATTACACCATCTGCTCTAATCATTTGCTGAGTAAATGCTGACCCACTTATAAAGAAAACTCACTGAAATGTGCATGCACGCTGTTGACCTTCAGAAAGGAACGGGCTCCTTGCCAGCCACTTGTATGAGGCTTTGCCCTTCAGTGAGCAATGTGGCTGTCTCTCAGCTCTCTCCCATTTCGGACTCTTTGTGTATTCCCAAAGATGCCCCTTCACCTCTGACATGCAGCACCCCATAAGGAGCATACTTCCATTGTATCAGCAGGCGTTTTGGTCATCTATTTCTCAATAGCTTTGAAACTCAAAACCCGAACTTTGAAAACTGAATATTTTCAATAGAATAAATAGAAAATCAAAACCAAACAAGCCCCTCAAACAACTAAATGCCCAGATTGTTAAGAAATGAAAAAAATAGATATATCCAACTGTGAAGGATCTAGTGTCAACCTTAACTCTTGTCTCACATTCCTAAAAATTTTACAGTATGGCATAGAAACCACCAAGCACATCTCATGCTTTCCTTGCTATACAGATGAACTCCATCAGCTCCTCTTAGCATGCCTCCTCTTCTTGCCCATACTCATTATACAAGTTTTCTACGAACCCCCTTATTACACTGGGTGGAAAACATATACATATGACTAACTTAGGTTAAAATAGCATGAAAACACAGTATCTTGGGTGAGCAGAAGGAGATCCATTCAGGAATTTCCACCAGGTCTGTATGAAGCAGCAAACCTGAGTTGCTTTGTCTTCATTGCTATTTTAACCTCAGCCAACAAGCCTAGGCCAACCCACCCACGTTCAGAGACAACCTCTGTTTGTAATATAAACAATTCTCATGTCGCAATGGATAAAGGGCAAATCTCTGGGATTTCATAGGGGAAAAGACAACTGTGTCTCGCAGTCACTGGTTCCTAATAACCACCTGTCTTCTATTAGTGTCCTAATGAGGAGGAGGGGTATGTCTTGGGGTCTAATGACTGACCAGAGGAAAGGAGCTGAAGGGAAGGCGGAGCCTGGTTACGTGTGCTCTCTGCTCAGCGGGGAGGCCCCTGTGTGCTGGAGAGAGAGGCTCCACTTTCATCTACATGAAGGGAAACGAGAACTAAAGGTCCCTTTCAGGAAGGATGAGGGGTCTCTCAGAGAGCGCATTTAAGCAGCAGACTGGGAGGGAGAGGACGTCAGATCACGGAGGGGGTCGATGCTCTGACTTGCTTCTCAATCACAGAGGGAACAATCACGCGCTTAATTTAAATAAAAGTGATGAGTTGTAAGAGTGGTGAAAATGGCAAATAAATTCTAGGAAATTGCATGTAAAGAGGAATCGTTGTTATTAAATCATTTAGAATGGATGTGTTTCAAATCTAGCTCACAGTTGAAGCTGTTTTACAGCTATAGCTGTGGAGTTCTAACAAAATTACAGAATCTCAATGTATCTGCCAGGGATTTATTTTAAGGATTGTAGAATGGTTACATAAATGAACCTCAATAGATTCAACATGTTGTTGTGATCTGAACTCTTCAGTGATTTCCACTGCAGTTATGTACACAGGAACCAACAACGCCTGTGTATTTGTGTGCACATATGCAAAAGCGGGAGACAGGGAGAATGCACACGCACGTGCAGACTTTCTCCCCAGCTCCACAGGCAGGCTTTCTGCAGACTGCTCCTCCAGGACAACGATACAATTTCTTAACATTAGCATCATGGTTTTTCTTTTCACTTCTCCCAAGAGATCTCTTGTTTCCTCTGATCTGCCTCCTGTCTGTATTAGAAAGGAAAGACTATACTACCCAGCACACTCCTGGTACTTGATCTCACTCCAAGCTTTGGGTGCTAATCCCACCACCCCTGTACTGCTTGTTTCTCCTCTTGGTGCATGTGTCTGTGCATGTGTGTGTGTACAGACAGGCACATCTGCTAGTGACAACCCTAAACTGGTTGCTTTTCCTCCTCTGCACTCAAAGGGAATGTGACTATGGCCCGTAGCTAGCAACATAGCTGAGCTGCCAACATCAGCTCCCACTCCTTTTTCAGAAACTATGTATTACACTTCTACTTTAAACACATCTCTACGTTTCAATTGTCATCTCTCTATGTGAGGGCATTCTCCAAAGGAATTTGGCCACTCACTGAAGCCAAATTTGGCCACTGGGAGAGAAGAAAAAAAATAAAAAAATAAAAAATCTGGCTTTTTTCTTTGCCTACTTGCAGCAGATAGAACATTTCAAAAAGCTCATTCCAAGCATGGATACTGAGTGGTTATGAAAATAGCGTTTCTAAACTAGCGGAGATCAAACTTCTGAAGTTCAATGCCTCAATGGTTTTAGAAATGCTTGTTGAAACAAATATGGCTTTTAGCTCCCAAGCTCTGTAGTAGAGCATGTGCTAACATGCAGCTGGTGGCCTCAACAATCCTCCTTGACTTCGGGATAACTCACCCAGCAGAATCCTCCTGTTGGTCTTGTTGGGAAGTACTGCATGCCCTTTGGGACAAACAGCGTATCCAGTTCCGTTTCTTAAAAGATCTCTAACTCAGCAGAAATGTTTCAATGGAATAAGAGACACAAACCCTAGCAGCAATTATAGAAATGTGTTTTGTTTTACTTATTTAACAAATAAAGTACAGGGTTTTCAGTGAGCAGAAGGCAATGATATGCACTGGCAGGACAATGGGAAGAATGGAAGAAAGGATATTTAAAGCTCTGAGCTCTCCTCTCTGCTGTCTTACTCTGTCTTTCTCATACATTTGCCCTCTCTGCCCGTGGTTCCACTGTGGAAGCCATATGGCTTCCAACTCTTTTCTAAGTAGCCACTGAGAATTGTCTATAGTGGAATACTGCCAAAGCCCTTCCTGGTTTAATGACATGGGGAAGAGCGCTGTGCAGTGCTCACCCAGCACAGAGACTCGCTGCGTCCTTGATTATGATTCTGGAGCCAGCAAGCGATGCTGGGAATTGAACCATCAGTGCCTCAAATGCAGAAGTCGACATGTGCCAACCCCTGCTGCATCCAGCCTCTGTGTGTGGCATATTAATGAGTCTTGAACTTGAGGTCCAACCTTCAAGCTTGCACACAAGGAATTATCCAAAGACAAAAAAGAGAAAAAGAAAAAAAAAAAAAAAGAAAAAGAAGAAGAAGAAAAAAAAAAAAAAGGTCCTCTTCATCCCTCTAACCTTGCAAAGAAATACTAGTTTCTGCCCTAAGTTTGTTCAGTTCTTTAAGCAGTAACTTTTTCTTTCAGGCCATCAGTTGCACTTCTGCCTCTATAAATACAATTTCTCTTGATTTAAAGACTTGAAAATCTATCTTGAAAAAGTACTCAGAACAAATACATTAAGCCAAAAGGGTATGTGAGGGGACAGATGACTCAGTATTAACCTTCTTTCTCATACGCTATCCGTAATACCTGCTGAATATTGGAGTCAGGATATGGAGCTAGATGAAGCTTTCTTCTGCCTGTTTTTATGTTTTATGACACTAGATAGCAGAAATGTGTGATTATTAGTGAGGGAACAGTCTCAGTCTAAATGGGAAAAAGGAGGACGTAGAGCCTCATGGCTACTTTCCCACAACAGAAAAAAAAAATATATATATATAAAAATAGCATTGCTGGGCGACCCCCTCAGTGCCATGGACATCTGAAAGGGATACGAATACCTGTGGAAATCAGTGCTGCATTTCAGCATCCACATGCATAACCCAATCTGGAATTGCTCAGTCTTATTTTACCTGAATTTTCTCATTTAGAAACAGAAGCCACAAGCATTTACTAGTCACCTGGAACATTGGGTACAGGGAAATTTGCAGCATTTCTTTTAGTCTTGCAGATAGCTGGTACGTAATGAAGGCTGACCTCTAATTTTCTAAGAAACAATTCCTCTCTGTGTGCTTGTTTAGTGACAGAAGCACAATACAGATGAAAGATCCCCTCCAGAAGGATGCTCTCTTTCTTTGGAAAGGGTTGCACCTCTGTAGGGAAATCTGACAACCTATGAAAGCTGTCCTGCTGCAAATCTGTCCAAAAGTCAGAGAAAGGGACAGCTTGTAGAGGATGAATGGAGCCAATGTAAAATGTAACTCTCCAGGACAGCATGTTTCTCTAGTGGTAAGAGGGAAGGACAACACATCATCAACCCCCAAACGACAGCCTACAGCCTTCCTAAGCAAAGATAAAAGACTTAACGTGCTTTTAAAAATCACATATTGAATTTCATTTCTATCGAGAAATAAAGTAAGTTACAGCGTTCATGATCTCTTCTCATCTTAGAAACACTTCAGAAATGTTAATTAACCAAAGCCCACAACAATCCCCAATAAACCCTACGTACAGCTCAGAAAGCTATGGAAGAAAGGTCATAATATTTATCCAGTCACACAGGCTACACTAGACGTGCATTATTTGAAGGATCTGGCCTGAAACATCAGCTAAAGCACTGTTCTGTGTCTCAGGTCTGAGCAATGAACAAAGAGCAACCCTGTTTCAAATACCCCCTCTATTTCTGCAGCATATCTCAAAACTCACCGCAAATACTTGTCTGAGCAAGGTGCTGTGAAAGCACAGTATGGCAAAGTAGCAAGAATGGATGTGAGTGCAGACCCAGACAGCATGTTCACAATATAAGACAGAAGTACCAGAAGCCACACGAACTATTCTTTTTTTACTCAGCTTTTACTTGAAAGAAATCAACAAAGAAGTCTCCCCCTTATTTTGATGTGAATGAACACCAAATCATTTTGCTACACATTGCTCTAATTATTTTAGAGATCCTGAAATACATCAGTACACTATTATTATCTTAAACCAACACATGGTGCAGCAGCACTAGACACATATTCCCTGAAGACCCAGATTACTTGATTTCATCAATGGTGAACTCAAAATTATGCAGGTACTACTGTGATACCAAAACTGAGAAGCATCGTTCTGCTATGAGTAAGCTACTCAGGTTCTAAAATACCAACCAAAAATGTGCTCTTTATAAGATATTTCAGAAGGCAGAGTAAGATTTGATTTTAAGACAGGCAGGAGATTTTTGAGTCAGCAGTGACTCAGAAAGTCAGAGAAGTCTCATAAAGCCTATAATGAAAGTTGCTTGACTGGGCTTCATTGGCCATGCCTCTCCTTCAGCTTAACTGGTTTGGGTAACAAGCTTGGACCATTACATTTACAGAAAGACTTGCATTTTCAGGAAAAAAAAATCAAAAAGGCTTACTTTCAAACAAAAGCATGCAGTAAACAGTTTTGCCATATTTAATAAAACAATAAACTTTGTGCTGACCTTTGGCAAGCGTTCGGGGTCACCAGGGTGCCGGGGGATAACCTTCTGTAACCTTTGGAAACCATAGTCAATGGTGGGTTCGTTCAGAGCTGAAACAACAACAAACAACAAGGTGATGTGACAAGTGCATAGCAAGCAGGCTCGATTGCACTGGAACAATTGGCAAAGCATTGCAAAACCAAGTAAAGGATCACAGCAAAATCTCCTTTTACTGACATCAGCACAGACTATGAAGTCTTGGTTCAAACACTGTTTGAGGTTGGTTCTGAGGCTTCGGTTCAAACAGCAGTGCAAACCTTCCCCCTTGTGTGCCCATGACAAGGTTGCTAGAAAATTTGTGGATGTTGTGTACACACAATATTTCAAAATAGAAAGCAATTATGATCTCTGAAAGCCATGATGAAATTCATCTGATAAATGCTTTGCACCCGCTGTTTCATAGTTTTTGTTTTTTTTTTTCCCTCCTGTTTTCATGTTATGAGGAAGGTCCTTTGTGATGGGAAGACAAAAGAAGTAACTACTAGGGAGCCTCTCTTGTTCCAGACTCTATGATACATTTCATACGTTCTATGTGCAATGATCATGTATAATTTTGTTGTGAACTACAGACATTTGTCTTGGCAGAGGCTTTATTTTTCACTCATGAAAATGAAGTAAATGACATAATTCCCACTGATTTCAGCAGCCCAGGTCAGACCCAGTCAGTGCTAAACTGTTCCAAAAGACCTAATGAATTTAAAAAGACTCATCTTTCCCTGGTCCTTGTCCAGTAAAATGGAGTAGAGAAATGGTGGAGGTAAAACACTTGAAGATTCATGAGAAAGCTGGCCTCTCTGCATTAATCACAGCTCTGACTGTGCCAAGCCTTTAAGCACATGCTTATCTGTAAGCACATACTTAAACCCATTTGATTTCAGCAAAGCAAATTTGAGCATATTATATTTTTCATACGATTGCCTGTAATTACAGGAGACTGCACTGAATGACCTTCTAGCTATATTTCCAGTCATATGATCACTTTAAAACTCAGATGTTAGTGAGACTTCAACATGTGCTTAAAATTTCCTAAGTGCTTTGGTGAACTAGAACAAGAGTCAAGCATTCTCAAGCATCTCTAAACAGCATCACATCATGACTCTCCCATGCCAGTAGAGACAACTAAACTTTCTACAGCAATTTGTTAGCATTTTTTTTTTTTAATTCAGTGAAAAAAAATGTAGATTTTTTTTTCCAATATGAAACTTTATCTTTTTAGTCTTTTTTTTGGTGGGAAGTAAACCTAACAGTTTATTGTTGTTGTTGCTGGGGCGAGGGGGCAGGGGGTTGGAGATTCACTTTAAAGTTTTTCTTAAACATATTTTGCCTTACATTATTAATCCCAAAATATTTTTTTGCAAAAGCTCTTCCTATGAAATTATGAAGACGTTTTGCACCCTGCATTATGATGGTTTTGTTATGAACTTTATTATGGTGCTTGAATAATGCCATCTCATTTGTGTGAAAAGATTAAGCATCAGTGTACCTCCCAGTCTCACTTTGTGTAAGCATTTCTTTGTGGCTCAGTGAGTTACATAGCTCCATCAGTCTCATCAAGTGTGGCACAATTTGTCCATATTTCCACTTTTTAAGTGAAGAGTGCTTTTTTTTTTTTTTCATACTGCTAACATTAAAGATTGTCAGCCAGACCATACCGTTGTCATGAAAGTAATACCCTGTCCCTGGCTTGTTTTTAATTAATTGCTGTTCCATAAACAATCTCACAAAACTGTCCAGTTTTTAAAGAAACTGTTCCATTTAAACTATTATTCTCAAACCACATTTCTACAGTGGATAGTTGTACTGGAAACCAAAGGGTCAGATTTTTGTCTTCCTAGACTGTCAGAACATCCCAACTCCATGAGCAGGCGAGCAACGCTACTGCAAATTGAGACAGAAGGAAGGTGATGTAGAGAAATCCAGATCTACCCAACAGCAGTGATCCAGAAATGTACAGCTGATGGGGGCTGGCTGGAGATGCACACAGTCCAGCATTTCTCTAATACCAGAAGTAAATGACTCTTAGAGTATTATGGTAACACCAGATTAGAAATCTTTCAGGATGTTACCTTCTGGGCTATTGTCAGAAGTTCTTGAATACCCCAGAGATCCTGGTGTTCCTCTAGACTTCTATTATTTTTTTTTTTTTTTAATGCATTTCCCTTTATCAGAAATATCTGAATTTGATCTTTTATTTATGTTCAGGTCATCATGTGGAAGGGGTGAGAATAAAGCTTTTCCCCTGCTTGTGCCCTTTTCCTTTTTTGAATGGTTGGTCCTTTCTTTTATTTTTCCATGTGTTTCCTTTCACACCCTGGCCACATGCTGTCCACTGTTTTGTAGTTTTGCAGAAAATACCATGGTACGTGTGTTTGTAAACATCTGATTTCATTACCTTTGAGTTTCCTTACATGGCTTCCTACTGCTGACCCATGTAGTTTAGACCTTCTTCAAATTTTATAATAAACTACTTTGCTGCTCTTTATATTTATTATCATAACTACTCCAAGATATTAAAAAAAAAAAAAAAAAAAAACTGTTCTAATTTACATTTCTTTTGCAAATACGTTAGAAGATTTTAGCATGCTTCTGTCAAATGTGTTTCTTCTTTAATTCATTCTGGTTTATGGCCATTTTCCCCTTACATCCTTTGGGAAAGTAGTTACTAAATCCTGCAATATTATAAATGGAGGCCAGTTTTGAAATCCCCCCAGAGATAGCAGTCATTTTCTCATATCTTCCCACACATTCGACACATTTGAAATCCACAGAGTATTTCCTGTGAGTATTTTCTGAACTAAATGACCAAAAAAAAATGTTAATTTTATGGTCCAATCTCACAAGGCATCAAGCATCCTCTGAGAGATATTGAAAACTTTCTGTCTCAGATACCTTAAGCTTTACTTTAGCTGTGGGGAAAAGGCTGCACACAGCAGTTCGCGAGGGTGGGTGGGTCCTGAGCAGTAGTTGTCAATTATCACTCATTAGTCCATATCCATTCAACCCTTGCAATCTTAGATATAAATTCAAAAACAAACAAACAAACAAACAAACAAAAACTTTACTGCCTGAACATCCAGCCACAGACTGACAGATTAGACAATATCAACCCTCCATTCCTAATCTCATTTATAATCCAAGTCAAATGCAATTAGTCATATCTCAGAGAAATAGCCTTGTTTAAATATTTAACCCCAAAATCAGTGTGGAAGACACACCAGTTCCTGTGTCAGTAGCTGGCAAAACTCCAAAGAAAAGGTTGTATTTTAATCTCCTGGCATTGCAGAAAAGCCAGCTCTCAGCCCACCATTCACGGCAGCTAACACGCAAGGTGAGATACCAGCTTTGTGCACGGTTTTGTCTCTGTCCCCTGGGAGCATAAGGCTGGTCTCTGCCTTTGAAGTCCATTCACAACAACACTTTTCCCAGTGCTCTAATTCAAAGAACATTTTATTTTCCTTGATTGGAAAAAAAAAAAAAAAAAAGAATCAATAAGGAATACAAACTCGCTGTTTATGTTCTTGACATCCATACATTAAAAACAAGCTAACACATACTGTACTTAAAATGCATTCCCATTACCCTAAATTTTAAAAGTACTATTGAAAGTACTACTAACTTTAAAAAACTGTATTAAATTCAAATAGGTCCCAAGGCTAATGGAAGCAATTTGTATACCAACCCAAACTGACTGGCCCACTTTTCAAAATACAGGTATGATAATCTTGCGGTTTTAAAAGGACATTTAAATTGAAAGACTGTGAATTTAGTACATAATTATACCAATAGAACCCTTTAACTTGTCAACTTGTAAATCTAAAAGGCTATCAATCATTTCTAAAGAGGAAATAAACCTTAAAATTCTTTGATTGACAGTGCTTACTTTTTATGTGAAAAAAAAAGGAGTAAAGTGGCCAGAAATCCATTTACAAAAGTACATTGTTTTACATAGGTGAGTAAAAAGCCAATAATTACACCTCCAAAAGACATATAAATCAAAGTAAGCACTTTTCCCTCACTTACATATTTTAAGTTGCAGTAAACTTCAGGTAACTTTTTATTAAAATACTTTTCCAAATGCAAAGCTTATTGAAGCCATTAATAGAGTAGCATTTTCATTTAAGCTAATATAATCATTTTTGCAAATACAAGATTTAAGCCATTTTTCTCCTTCCAAACAATAAACTTTCAGCCTGTCTCTTGTGTGAATTAGCTAAAATTACACCCAGGTGTACAAAATCTGTCTATCTATCCTAGTGTATGAGTTAAGGCACAATATTTATTATTCTTACCATTTTATGAATTACTTCTTAAACCCTTGAGGAAGAACTTTCTTTCAAATTAGACTCTAACAGAATAAGCCATGAAGCTCTTTATGCAGCAAGTCTAAAGCCATAACTCCCAAAATCTAAGGCTTTTAATCAAGAAAATGTACAATGCCTATGGAAATAAGGATGCGTACATTATATTCATCTTTTCAAAGTCCAACTTATTTTTCAACAGAAATGCTGCTTATACCTCTGAGAAAAATTTTCCACCATAACTATAACTTCAAATTCTGCTCAAATAATTTTAATAACTGCATGTAGTTAATCCACCATCTTAAAAAGTCTCTCTCTCTCTCTCTCTCTTTTTTTTTTTTTTTTAACTAGTCAGTGGAGGGCTTTTTTTTCTTTTTCTTTTTCTTTTTTTAATATTTCACATAATGAATTCCTACTGTGTCAATAAAGCTTTGGTCGTTAATTGAATGACTGTCTGATGTATCTGAGAGAGGAATTTGTTTCTCTGGCCATGCTGCCAACTTACAGCAGAATGATCGACACTTAATATCAGCAATTAAAAGGACCTGTTCAAATATCATATGGAATTCGTAGCTTGGGGTAGTGTAGGAGAACTCTTCACCGAGGAAAACTCATTCAGTGAATACAGAGAGTAATTGAATTAGACACATTTTAACATTATTATTCAAAGAAAAATAAACACACACTACATAGAAGCATTATGGAAATATTTCAGAACGTAAACCATATCCAGTTAATTTGTTTCCCATGCATTCATGGTTTCATTTATTCCTTTTATTTCTCAGCTCTTGTTTCTTTTTCATCCTGTTTGACCCAAAACCAATGAGAAAGTAGCACTTAGACCTATGAACTTCCCATTTGCTTTTCCCCTGGAAAAGGCTGCAAGAAGAGAGAAGGGGCTCTAAGGGCTCAAATAACAGAAACGAAAAGATACCACAAAAGTCTGAAGGTTACAAACAAATTGGCCTTAGGTCCACAGGTCTATCAGTCCCTATTCCAGATGAGAAATCTGGTCCTGATTGTTTTAAGTGAAACTCCCAGGGAAGGGTTGCATGTGGGAACTAAATGTCCCACACTGCTTGTTTCTGTGGAGCACCAGAGAGCTGCTGGTTTTCTTGGCAAGACAGAGGCTTCATAGGGGAAAGTTTGCAGAAGGCAAGAATAACCTGCAGAAGTGGAGTGCTGTAGTGGCTGCAGATCACACCACAGGTTGTCGATAAAACAATGGCACCGAATAAGATTCTTTAAGCTCTACCTTTGCCTGCACAAGCATTCACTTTCTTTAAATTTGGCCCTACAACTGAAGGATGTTTCAAGACCTGAATTATGATGTCAAAGAGACAGGGCTTCGGTGTCTTCAGCGCAGTTGTTTTGAGTTTTTTCCTGTCTGCTGAGAGAATCTTCACCAACACACAAATAGAAGTTGACTCTGTGTCCAAGACACGGTTACGTGTCTCAACACCTCATAGCCATAAAAGACTGTGAAGAACTCCATACAAAAAAGCTGCAGCAGACTCATGGCAATGAGGGCCAGGAACAGATTTAACATGTCTGTGCCCAGTAATTAAATTAGGCAAGAACATTTGAAGGCAGAGAATTAATGTTTTAAATAAAATCAAGGGCAGCTAAGGACTTCTTTTCTTCAGGACACATGGACTCACCTCCAGCAACTCAGATGCCAACCTCTAGAATCATCTCTCTTTCTGATCTGACTGTATTTCCCCACTGTGCAGTGTGGGGTGCATGTGGCACCAAACGAGAGTAGTCTCTTGAATGGCTCTGGCTTCTGACTCTCCACTCTTACTGAGCATGGACTTTACAAGGAGACAGAAAGTGGCAGCTCCTTCTTGTTGTAGAACCAAGATACTGCCATGGACCTGACCCAGGGTGTTTACATTTGTTAACAGCCTCTGGTTTCTGCCTCCAGGCTTTGGGTGATTTTTGCTAGAAGCTCCTAACTAACAGAAATAAATCCTTGACTCTGAGGGACAGCTGCCCGGGATAGGACAGGATAGACCATATTTGTATCAAGCTCTAGGTGCCAAAATGTCTTGCTAGGGCCCTGCAGTACAGCAGTATTAACAATGGATGATATTACAAAGCAACATCTTGATGTAGCATGCTGTAAGCAAACCCTGCCCAACAACTCCTATGCATAGTGGTCTCTTTTTGCCTGCTATACAAGACAGCAAGAAAAAAAAAAAAAAAAAACACTTCAAAACCCCATCATCACATATAAAAAAAGTCTGTTTTGCAAATCTCCTTGCAAAGGCTATTCCTTTGCTAATTAAAGATCATTAAATGAAAACATTCAAGCATTTGAACTATTTGTTGTTGTTGTTGTTGTTGTGAATTTGGCTTGCTTTTTATAAAGTTTCCTTTCCACTGACTTTCCCTGGAGTGTTTATTCCCACAAGCAATGGAAAACGGAAGTGGGTGGGACAGCGAGAGCCTGCACAGAAAGGTTGGAGCTAGAAAGGCCCTTCCAGGGCTAACTCAGAATTTCCTTGCTTTTCTGGCCTCACTACTCCCTCATTTAAACATATTCTTCTGCACTGAATTTCCCTTTTAAAAAAACCTAACTGTGACACGATATCATATTTTTAATTGGAAATAGAAAGAGATAGCAATATTCAAAATGTAATTCTCATATCTTATTGCCATCTTATGTCCAAAAAGACAACACGTGTACGTACCAAGCAATAAGAAAAATGTAGAGCCAAGTCAAATAATAAATCTAACACCTAGATCTCTTGAGTTTTCCTAGTGACTGCTCTTTACTTGAACTAAAAATACAATAGGCCAGCTTTTGAGGCAGCTCCAGTGTGTTCATCAGTGTTATTACAAACATGATAGACAGCGTGATATTTTCTTCCCGATAACAATTTTTGTCCAGCAACTAAGAACCAGAGGAGACATTCCCTGCCCACCTAGCCCAGTCTCTGCAGGCAGTGGGGGTGCTGAAGATGCAAGGAATGCATGTCTTGAGCCCAAATTTTGTTATGAAAGTTATGGAATTAAATTACTTGATTTGTCTAGCAGGATCATGTGTTGGTTTCTCAAAATACATTAACTCCAAATGTTCACTCTTAGCAACCTGCAGCCTGGCCAGGGGAAAAAAAAAAAAAAAAAAAAAAAAAAAGAGTCAAACAATTTGAGAGCTTTGCAGTTTCTTCTATCTCTAACTGCACTGACCTCTTGTCTAATGGGGAAAATTTGGACCAAAGGGAGTCTGAAACAGAGTCCAGTTTCAGGCACTGAAATTTGAACATACCAATTCTAGAACAGGCTCATAGAATTCACTAGGGATATGAATACAGAGGGCCAGGAAATTAATGCATCTTGTTTACTTCATCTAGTCATCTGGGTTAATTGATGCATCTTTAGCAGCCATTATAAAAAGGGAATAAACAGCATTTACACATGAACATTCTCCCATACGTCAGACACATTCTGGTAATATGTGAACACGCAGCAAAAAATTACTGAAAATGCCTAGATCTCAGTGGATTACTGCTTCTTTTAAATAAATGTGCTGTCATACACACAAGTGCAAAAACACATACAGGCCAAGATTTCAAATAATGGCTGCCTAAGGTTGGCTCTAAGGTCTATATTTAGGTCTACTTAAAAACATTTAAAAAATAGACACTGTATTTATTTTTAAACTATGGGCTTGGAAACAGATACAGAGATGTACCATAGGAAATGCTAAAATGTCACCTCATGTAACCTTTTCTTTCATTTTTAATATGCTTATTTTCAACATTTTTCCTGTGCATGGACTCCTCAGATTCCACAATGTACACACAGATGCCTTTAAAATTTTCATAGAGAGAATTTGGGGTAGCATATAGGAAGTCATTTCCTTTTGTTATCCTTCACTAACTCCTTCAAGGTAGACAGCATTGAAAACCATTGTTGTAACATGTTGGTATGTAGAAGTATTTTCTTTTGAATAGTCCCTTTTTCTCTTTTAACCCTGCTATTTCTCATCTTCTTTTCAGATTACAAAAAAAAGATTATCAGGGTATGCAATGCATAAATGAAAAACACAGTGTCCTGCCTGAACACCAAAGCCATTCCTGTTATAAACCATCTTAGCATAATTTGGCTGTTTCTCAAAATTGTAGACTTCTGATGTACAAATGCATTATTGTCAGAGCAAAAAGAATCTTCACGAGAGAAAACTGGAAAAACACCAGCTATCACATCCAAAATGTCTGCAGTTTCATGGAGAACAGGTAGACCTGAACCACAAAAATGAGATGAATTGTGCCTAGGTGTAATGAGCATTGCGTTCTCAGAAGAGACTGACCTCCTGTGAGGTTTAATTTAAATCTTTAATCCTTCTTCATAACTAAGCTTAAATCCCTTGAGAAAACAATCGTTTCCAAACATCTTCATTGCTAAACATTAACTTTGATTTGTCTACATGAAATAGCGATGAGGCTACTCACTTGAAAGCAAAAGGACCATTTTGGCTGTAACCTGAGTGATATAGCAAATTGTTTTAAATTAAAACAGTTAGGTTTGTTGTTTGTAACATTTAAATAGCAATGCATAATTGGAGAGCTCTCAGTAGTCTCTGATTTTAGCAGCCATTCTATCACCTGCTTCTGTAACTGTTCACACTTTTTTCACAAAAAAATTGACAATAACTGTTATCAAGGATAAAAAAAAAAATAAAAAAATCATACCAGCCTGTCTGATAAACATGTTTCCCTGCCCTCACACCCCAGTGAGCACTGTGACACTATACTTTTATCATCTAGTGTGTGCTCAGAATGAGCTTAGAACAGCAATTGCCAGGAATAGGCAGGCGATAAACTGCATTGATTTAACACATCTTGTTTTCAATCATGCTCGGATTTTCTGAGCACGCATTTTTCCTGTACTCCGGCTTGTAGCTTTTATCTGACGAGCTGATCCCTTTTCACTGGAAAATGAAAAGGTCG
The DNA here is from genome assembly GCF_011077185.1 of Oxyura jamaicensis. NCBI lineage: Eukaryota > Metazoa > Chordata > Aves > Anseriformes > Anatidae > Oxyura > Oxyura jamaicensis. The sequence goes on along the minus strand of NC_048905.1, from coordinate 11,053,999 downwards.
CACAATAAGACACGGTTTACTGGAACTTGAGCACGCACCAGGGAAAGTATTTTAGATAAATACTGTCAGACATAGTGGAGCTGAATTTCAACAACACAATTGCTAAACAACAATACTTATTACTCTCTAGAACAAGCCTACAAGCAACTTATGGCTCACAGCAGGGGAGATCTCAGAGTTAGGCTCAATAGTTAAAGAAGCCTTATTCAAGCCTCTTTAAAGATGCACTATTGCTTTTGCCTTACACGCACCGACTAGCCATACCTCAGGACCAAATTAAATGCCTCTTAACTGCTTTCCTAGGTAATTTGTAAATGACAGCAAGCCATATCAATAACCTTTTTCTTCTTTATTTATTTATTGGTGATAGAAGTGCAGTAGACTACGTAACTTGTTTAATTGAATCACATGGGGCACTTGGTAGTGTTCAAAGTAAAATTATCCATACGTGAGAGTAACTTAACTGAAACGGATTAATTAAGCAAGGTGAGTTGCTGAGGAGGTCAGTAAACAAACAAGGAGTAACATGGCACGACCTGTCTATGAATGACCAGGATAGAGCAAACACATCATGGCAATTTTAATTTATTTTTCCCCCATCTGAAGCGACTGTAACAATCCTGACCAATACAGCACTGGAAGCAAAATATATTCAGCTATTCCTACCAGAAGGGGCAAGTGTACTTTGTACACTTTTTTTTTTGTGTGGAAGAAATCTTTTCAAAAGTCAAAAAAGTGGGCTTCCCATCCTCCTCCCCCTTCTAGACTTTGGAAGAGACTTATCTTTGTGAGTGCTTCCCAGATTGCTCCCAGCAGCCTTTCTCAGGAGCAGGACCCCGTTTTTCATGGACCCCAGACCTCCTCCCTCATTTACGGGTGCCAAAACTCCTGCCCAACTCCTTAATCAATAACACAGACTGCAAGTGAGGATGACAGGTTCAGTAGAAAGATTCTTTCAACACAGGCTATTTGCTGTGGTGGCAGCAGATTCAACTGTATGGTGAACAGATTGTGCCCTGCTAGTGAATAGCACAAACAGTTGATATTCACAGGTGACAGCAAACCTTCCTGCCTTTTCCCTTTTCCCATAATGTATCATCATTCACTGCTTTTCATAACACTTGTACACAGTTCCTCAATTTCAAAATAAACCAGGGGTGAGGAACTCCAGCCCAATCCCATCTGCAGTTTAGAAGAAAGACCAGCCTTCCCTGGACTCTGGTCACCAAGACACCAGCAGCTGCTGGCTTAGCTCAGCTCTAACAGCTGAGACACAGCAATACCTCCCAGACCTTGTGGAAGTCTGCAATACAAAGGGATGCCCCTAAAATACAGCAGCATCCCCACAAGCATCCTTTCCATTTTTCAGCAAGGTCAGTGTAAAACTGGTGTGAAATATTTACATTTTCTCTGCTTCTCCTACATGATTATTGAGATGGGGATGCTCTCCTAAGGATTCTATCATTCTCCTAAATGCGCTTATTAGTCACTCAGGCCCAGCATAACTCATCTCAAATTCACTTTGCCCAAGATCCTTTACTAGTGTAAAGCAGAACCGTTTTGTCAATTCTTCTGAAACGATGCTGATTTTTACTGGTTGGGGGTGAGTTTCTATTCTTCATATACACATCAGATAGCCAAGCCTCTGCCTATAGTTGGATACATCCATCTTTCCTGGATGTTCTGCTCACATTGTAAGACTGACAGAATGAATATGGTAAATAATATTTAAATTATGTTTTGAATTATAATTTTAAATAGGCAAGTCACAAGCAAAGCGATAGACCTCAAGACAACTATAAAGTAAAATTCAGCTTTGTATGCAAGGCCACTTTACATTCAGCCCTGTGAGCCTATCTGCAAGAAAACTCATACAAGCATTGATTTCTCCCTCTCACCTGGCAAGTTTATGTGTTTGTTTGTTTTTTTTTTTTTCCTAGACAAGGAAGTTGAAAATCCGTGCTGCATTTTTAGCATTATCTCATGCAACACAGGCAGAATTCTGATATGTCTTCTTCATTAAGTGCTCATAATCCCAGAAATGAAAGTAACTCATTTCTTCCCAGGGTGCCTGTTAACTGAGAAACTCATCTTAATTGAATGCACAGATCAGTTAACCATCTCCAGATTTGGAAACCATTAGCGCTCCATTTGCACAGCAGCACGGCTGGCAGGTCTCCTCCCTCCACTGCGCTTGAGGGGAATCTGGGATTCAGCAGAGGAGGGGAGGTGCTGGAGGTGATGAGCAAGCACCGACAAGGGCTTACACTCATGACAAAATGAGTGTTCTGGGGCCAGCAGGCCTTTGCTAAATTGTCAGCTCTAGATCACCTTGCAAGTCAATTACAGAGCAATCAACAAATTCTGCAGTTCTGCCCCCAAATACTAGTTAAGAGGCCTCCAAACACGCCTAAAGAGAGATGGAATCTGGAGCCTCACAGGCATAAGAGAAAAGGAAGTACAAATAATTGCCTCTTTCACTCCCTTCTCATCCTGCCTCTCCCCTACCATCACAATTTACCATCTAGAATATACCTGGTACACCAGCAAAGATGCAAACGGAAATTAAAAAATATCCCAGGTGCAGTTGTTGGCCTATAAAGCTGAAGGCTCAACATAAACAAACAAACAATTGTGAAAGGCTGGGGCAAGTGAGGAACCCAACTGAAACCCAGTGTGCTGCTATGAAACACTTGTGATGTTCCATTTATACGTGTGAACTGACCTGTGGTGGTCACTGCTGAGTTTGGGATACGCAGCAAAATATCTCTGCTGGTTGGTGTTGCTCCAAGGCGGTAACCACATCCTTCTACATTTGTCTGCCAAGTGACTGACGCTGTTCTGAGACAGCTGAATTCTTTACATTGAAATAGGGCTAACCGAATTAGACATTTTTCTTTTAATAGGATTTTTAAAAAATATATTGTGTTGTTAGATTCATTTTTCCTAAAACAGAAATATTATAATTTCCCCAACACAAGGCAGAGGTAAAATAAACATGTTAAAAACTGCAAGATGATCAGAAAATAGAGTAGAAGATATAAAGATACCACTAATAACCATAAATGACCATGGAGGTTTAAAATCATGCATTTATGTCTGTTTATGTCTTATTTTCTATGCATCATTGGCAGCCTATAGGAAAAATCATATCTCAGCTCTGAAGTTATCAATAAAATACCTTCAGAGTGACATGGTATTGCCTATTTTCTTGTGTAAAAAAATAAATAAATAAATAACTTCCATGCAATTCAAAACAAAACCCAAACCTCACAATAATGGATTACATTATTGTTTGGAAACTATTTGTTTCTAGTGGATTTCATGAAAACTGTCATCATTATAAAAAATTGCCACCGATGTGTATCATATTAATATGCCTTAAAGTCCAATACTGACACAAACAGTACCATCAGGTGATAAAAACAAAGATGCTGCAAGTGTGACATGAAAAAGAATATTTCAATGTTAAAATCTAATTTAGCAATTTGCAAATTGCTGGTCTAAAAGGAGGAATTTAACATTAATCTTGCTGGAAGTGGCATACTTATCAGTAACTGATTTGTAGCTTTCCAGGCAGTAAGCAATATATATAAATATATTCCTGGGTCCATCAGCAGTATGCAAGAATGCGCTTTAACAGACAAACTCACTAAGGCCCCGAGTGAGCAAAGTATTAAGCACCTGGCTGCCAGAGTTAATTAGTCTGTGCAGATCAATGCACTAATGCTGCTGCTCCTGCTCCAAACCAGCTCTGTCATAACTGGCCAGGGCATCTCTGCTTGCTGCTCTCTTGTGCTGCAGCTATGTAACTCGAGCAAAGGTTTCTCTTCCTTCCCCATGACCACAACCATGCCAAGCCCATCAGCTGGGTATCTGACCACTTGCTGTAAGGACACCTCAGCTCGCCAAGGAGGATGCAGGGGCAGAGACAGGAAGGAATGGCCTCCCGTGCTGCCTCCCAGCTTTGCATGCTTAAAAGGAGCTCTCCCTTTTTTTTGGCCCAAAATGCAATCTGCTACAGTGCAAAGCAGCCACTGAGGCTATCAGAAACTGTCTCCATGCACTGAAGAAATTGCAAAAATGTGAAAAACGCATTCTGTTCAATGCCTTGGACTTCTGAATAAAACTCTTTGGTTTTGCACTGAAAAGACGATGTTGATGCACTTCTATCACCGGGCTGGCAGTGCCTATCCTTGCAGACGCCTGGGGACAGCTGGGGGTATGGAACACACCTTCGATGCCTCTCCAGAAAGGAGAATCCCACCAGTGGAGTTTATTACTTCATTGCTATTGATTTTTACGTCCTGTGTGGTCTCTAAGCGAGCACACAACACACGTTCGGTGGCAAAGGTAATAATCCAAAATGAATCTAAGTGTAGATGATTGATTAAAAATGGACACTGAAAATGCACTGTGTCAAATTAAACCCTAATATGCTAGCATAATTGATTGTCTTAAAAAATGAAAGATTTGTGTTCATGTTTGTGTTTTTTTTGTTTGGTTGTTAATTTTACTTAAAACAGGTCTAACAGTCTTCTCTTAATGGAAGCCACAGAAAAATGTTGTTTAGGTGTGTGTCTGTGTACCAGTGGTCGTGTGGCCAAAAATGTGTTATCTGCATCTCCTAGCACATAATTCCAATAACACAAAATAACACAATAATATCCTACATATGCATGTGTACAGTGGCTCAGAAAGACGACAATCCTTCCTCTGACCTATACTGTAGGAAGTGGTAGATTACCAATGGAGCAGATGCATCCTAGCCTGAGATAGATAAATCTGAGAAAGACACAGCAATGTTGTACTTCGATGTGCACTTGCAAACTGGTAGATGCTTTCTTCCAAACAGCAAAGGAAAATATAATGTCACATTTTTCTGCCAAACTTTGTCACACAAGACAAAAGTGAATGAGCAAAGAAAAAAAAAAAAAAAAAAAAAAAAAGAGGCAACAAATTCCCACAGGATTCTCCTGCTCAATTCAAGACGACCCAGACCTGTCATTCCCCTTCGTTCCCTTTCTGCAGTATGTCCACACCAGCAGTGTGACAGACAGAGAGCCCTTCAAAAACTACTGTTTTGTTAGTTTGTCACAAATATAAAATAAAACATGTAATAAAACACATATAAAAGGAAACCAGATATATCATCTCCTGTTCCCCTAGAACAAAACTGGACCAAAAAAAAAAATTGTTTTTCAACATTCAAATATTCAGAAATGAAATGACTGGAAGGGGAGAGATGGGACTAATCCAACTCCGTTTTAAAGCTCATTGTACTGTGACATACCATACTATTCCATAGGCAACTTTCATCTTACTTCAGCTAATAGTGTATGATGGACACCAACCCACCAAAGGCTGGTGCAAGTATTGGATGGCAGAATTCAGTTTCAAGTATTCTAAAAAAATTATTCAAGTTTGACTTTTACTACATATAACTGCTAAGCATAAAAAACATTATTTATTATTGGTTAGGCTCTTCAATCCCACTGGATTAAAGAACACATTACATGATTGGGTCAGATATTTTTTTTTAAGCATTAAAACCTTGGTATTTCAATCAGATTATGACTGTGTGGTTCTAAATTTCAGGGCATTACCCCAGTGTAGATAATAGCAGTCAAGATGTTGATGTAATTTTCAATAGCAAAAGTGAAATAACCCCTCAGCAATATTTTTTGCCTTACAATCAGAGCTCTTTCCAGATTATTTGACATCATATGTCCCCTGTAATTTACAGCAGTCCTGCATTGGGTCTCCATTTTGGAGTTGGGGAACAAACAGCCATAAAGCCATAAAATTTAGTTACCTATGCCTACCTACTTAGAAATTCTCAGTAGGCACCAAATGAACTTTTAGGACTCTAAATATAATTAAAGTTCTGACTCTAAGTAACAGAGTCAAAATCATACTGAAAGTCTGAGAGAAAAAAAAAAGCAAAGCAAAAAAAAAAAAAAAAAAAAAGTATTTCTGCAGTTGGAGGACAAGATACTTCACTGTTATGGATCTACAGTTTGCAGTGCCTGGTAGGTGGTCAGTAGTAACTTCAGCCAATACAGAGATCCTGTTGTTATTCAGGCTTTAGTTGGCTAACGATGTGAACAATCACAAGGGACAACATTCAAAGTTCTGTTACTCTGTGCTTGCTGGACAATGTTAAAAGAGTCACCTACGAGGAACAATTTTTCAGTAGCAAACTGCATAGGAAAGGAACTGTGAGTCAAGGATTTCCTCCTATTCCAAAGAAAAACAAATCTTCTGACTACACCTTAAGCCAATGAGTACAAACGAGTATCCACCCAACATTGTATTAGCGCCTTCAAGTAGAATTTGAGGATTTTAAGCGTATTTACACTCTTAATCTGAAATCTTTGGAGACATGTAACAGCCCAGAAAAATGACGTTTAGAGACCATCACTAATTTCATGTTAAAATAACAGAATCTATGACAGAAATCAGTATTCTTCAATCTGCAGTGTACAAACTCTCAAGATCCCAGATATTCTGTAAGCGCTTCTTGGTGGTCCATGAAAGGGAATCAAGAGAGATACAAGTTTATTGTCAGCAAGCTTAAGTCTACTGAACAATTAATTGCTCAAGGGTTTGAGTTTCCACTGGAAAATATTTAGATGTCCACAACTCTGAAAAATGTTGAAAAGACACTGCAATAAATGGTTTGTTAGCACAAGCTCTCCTCCCGCTGGAAGCTTTGCTACATACATTGAGGCACCAGTTTGGAAGGCTGTAGATATTTTCTGCTGAATGGGGCCCTTGGAGAGGAAATATTTGATTTATTTCAGAGTTCTCATTTCCTTGAATTGCAAATAAAGTATAATTTGATTAAATGTAAATGAATCCTACAATACTTTTGGTTGCTTGTCTGAAACAATTGATTGTAATGGGCATCCATCATTTGGCTTGATTTTAATTCAGAGACAAAAAAGGCAAAATGAGAAAACTAAAGCAAGTGCCACTAACATTCTAGAGCTGGAGCAGTTGAGATTTCTGGTGCTGGACTGTCATTTCCATTGTTCTCAGAGAGCAAGCAATATAGTGGAGGGAAATGCAACAGCAAAAGGAAAAGAATGATGTGAAACACATACATAGAAATGGATCTAGAGGAAAATTAAGCTTTTTGACAATGAATTCTGTTAGATTAGCTTAAAGAGCACAAATTGTTAAATTTATTTTAACACTGATATTCTAAAATGAATAAGTAGGAAGATAAATATTGTTCTGTGTTTCACAGTTATAATAAAAGCTTCATTTTTTTTAATAGATCACCCAATTCCTTTTTTTTTTTTTTCACCAATATAATTTTCAAGTGTAGAATACTGTTTTCAGCAGTTCTTGTGGCCTGAAATAATAAAAGAGAAGTGAAATTTTTGTAATGACACAGCCTTGATAAACTTTTGGTATCACTCTCTTCAAATGTGGAACTACTTCAACCACAGAGATAATTATAGATGACCAGATTGTAACTGCTTTATTACTCCTTTTTCCTCATAAATTTTTATTTTGGAAGGTCAAGTGAAAAATGTGGTTTCAATTTCCGACAAATTGCACACAATTTGTTTTTAACAAGAAAATAGAAAGAGATGGTATGGTCTTTGAAGTAAATTACAGAGACAAGTTTGTTTCTTTGTTTTTCAGCATCATCAGAATAACAAAATACAAAATGCTGAAAAGATGACTGTGAAAAAAAAGGCAACAGGACTAAGAAAAACAATACGTAATTCTTTATCTAAATATCCTCTGAGCAATTTAACAAGGTAATGCAATTGCTCTAGCATTTTTCCCTCTGTTTTACCAGACTGGAGCTTAAAAGAAATCAAGCTGCATACACGTGTTACAGGAAATCTTCTAATAGGAAAATGCTGTGTACGTAACTGTCTTGCTCTCTCAGAAGGTACCAGCAATTGCCAAAGTGCTATGCAAAGCATCCCTATTCAGACCATATTAAAAAGGCCTGGATAAATACTTACATGGAACTAAGAAAATAAGAGGAAAAATCAAAGCCAACAGAAGACAGAGCCAATATTTATTTTGCCCAAGAGGTATGTAGGACTCAAATTAGTGCGTGGTTTTACCTACTTTACCCATACCTATAATTACAATACATATATTAGGATCCTAAATCAAATTAAAGGCTACCCAGCTTTCCTTTAGCAACAATGGTCCAACAGAGGTTTTAGAGGAGCTGGAGATGCCCTGGAGCAGGTAACAGCAGCATAAAGCAGACATTCAGAGGGAATCCTGCCAGTGCTGCCAGCACAGGAGCAAGCGGGCTGAGCTCAAGACATACAGGGAGACAACCCAGGTCCAACCAAGCCCATCGGTCAGCAAGACTATGAAATGGGTCAGTGGAAATTAAAATACAAGATGGGAAGTCCAGAAAACATTTGAAGTCAGACAGTTAAGACTAACTGTAAGGACTGTGGGTACTGCAATTCTTAGTATAATCCCTAGGAATTTTGCAAAGCTTGACATTTAAATTCCTAATTTAATAGGGCTCTTAAGTGACCTAAAGAGTTTCCTCAACTTTCACTGTGTTATTTAGCTGCTTCTTTGTTAACATGTTCTTGAAACTGAAAGGATAATAATTGATTGATATTGCTTTTAACCATAATAATACTGAAAATCACTCAACGATGTACACAAGTACAAAGACTTTATCAGTTTTCTTTATGATGTTGAAAAGTGTGCAGAACTTCTGAAAAGAAGTAGTAAATAAACAAAATAGACCTATTTTTAACAAATTTTAGAGCAAAAAAAAAAATGTTCTGAAAGAATGTGCAAAAAAGTCAATTTTCCTTGAAAAAAAAATATTACTTTGAAAAAAAAAAGAAAAAGAAAGAAGAAGAAACAACCGTCCATAAAAATTCAATTTACCAAATTTGAGAAATCTAGAGGGATAAAAGTTATTAGGGAATTACTGCAGAAATCTGAGAAAATAACTGTGATGAATTTCATGCAGCTTTAGACTTTATTACACAAATCCCTAGGAATTTTTTTCATTAGAAAACTTCCATTGGCCAATAACAGTGCAAATCTCAAACTGTTTTCTAAAAAAAATATGCGTGCAGCCACGAAACTGCATAACTGCTCTACTGACACCCCATGTCATATTCATTTCCTGTGTTAGCCATAATACGCAGTTTTGTCTGTCCTACAGCTGTAATCAGTAAAGAGAGAAAAAAATAACCACACAAGTATTGCCTTGGTTTAAATGGATGCTGCACTGCAAACACCTTGACCCTCAAAAAAATAATTCTTTCAGTGGGTAGAAACATGTGGTCCTACTTCTTTCCAGAGGCTAGTGCTCAGCAAGAGCATGTCTTCAGATTGCAATTGTCCCTTCCTGTCTGCAAATGCAAAGAGTTTAAGAGAAGAGGGTTTTCTTCACCCCGCATGTCCCCGCAGAGCCAGAACACACACCTCAGTCATTTATCATCATGCCATCACAACCTGCCAGCTTGACAATGATTTTTCCCCCGGGGTTTCTAGACTAGAAATGTTATTTAGGTTACAAAAACAATTGCATGTTTTCTTCTTCCTGAGCCAGCGTAGACCTGCAAGCATGCAAATGAAAGGACTGAAAGCCTCCCAGGGCTGCAGCCACTGCTCACTCCTCAGCACTCGCACTCCCTGCCCAGGGAAATATACGCTGGTGGAGGAAGAAGTTGTTTTCAAGCAAATGGTGCATGGTGAGATGCTATGACCACTGTAACCTGTGCTCGCTTTGGTATCGATGGTTCAACAGTCTTACTGCACAGTCTTACATAAAGCAATTTTCTTCAGCCTCCAAATCAGCCATAAATTGTTTTCCTCCTTTCATTTTGCCTCCCTTCCCCCCATTCCTTGATCAGAACTGTCTGTTTCACTCCTCCACTTCCTCATGGATTAAGGGGGAAAAAAGGACAAAACCTTGTAAACCTAAGCACATTTGTCTTCAGAAGTGCTAGAACGTTGCCCCGTTCCAGGAGTGAACTATTTTTTTTTGCTTTGCACAATTTCTTATTATTTTACATAGGTAAATATTATCTGTGCTCATTATAAAATTCTTGCTGCTAATATATTTTTGCCAAACAGTCAAGTGTAATAGCTTTGCAGATATCAGCAGATAAACAGCAATGCAATGTTGCATGATGGAGTTTAATGCTGTGGAAATGTTGGGGCATTTATTCTGAATTTCCACTGGCCTTTGCTGACCTTTTTTGAATGTTTGCTTATTGCCACAGTAAGCAAGCACTACAATATGATTAGGAACTCTTATACGTAGATCCTGAAAATCAATATTTAAGGAAAGTGGATATTTCCTCAATTACATCATTTCTGATTACATGCTATCAAAAAAGACAGTGCAGAGGTCCCAATTATACAAAGCATAGGAAATAAATGTGATGTAGAAAATAGATCAAGAGCCACGCTACAGAATTGTCGTAAGATAAGAGGAACATGGCAGGACAATGTCTGCACGTTGTTACGGCAGGATACTGTGAGATTAAGATGTTATAGGTTTGTGGTTATTTGGGGGGGTGTCTCTCTTTCCCTGCTGGCAATCCTGGTTCTGTGGGACTTGTGTAAGAAGGCGATAGTGTCTGTGAAATAATGAGGAGGGGAATGCAGTGCTGTTCTTCCACTGCAATGTTAGGTGCGATGTTGCACACTAAAGGACCAGATCAATACTTCCAGCAGCAAGCCGTTCAATACCTCTGAATTATTGCTTCATTTTTCTTCTTATTATAGATGAGTTGTGTTATTATTTTCCCCAAATCGATATTTTACAACCTTTTTTATCCGTTTCTCCATAAATTTTGTGATTACTTTAAACTGGGAATTCCGGTACACTAAATAAGATGCAGTATCTGAGAGGTAGTGAATGTACCAACACGATTTTTTACTCAAGACACTGCTTAAAGGCAGATCCTAATCAATAGCTAAGTAGGAAAATTTTTACGTAAGAAAGTTGGAAGCAGCGCCACTGTTACAAAATCAAAATTCACGTCCCTAGAAAATATTAGCTACAAACGTACACTATTGTAGAAATAGGGGGGAAAGAGAGGTCTGATGGGCACATTGCGTGGGAAATTTAATTCCAAACAAACATGCTTTTTACTTTCCCTCAGCTAAAGGGCAACCATAATTCACTAAAATTGTTTCTTACAAAGCAGATAATCCTGTGCACCTTAGAGTGATTTAATTAGCTTCCGTAGCTGTCTCCTGCTAAGTGTTTAAAGCATCTGCAAATCAAATCATGTTAACTCATCTGCTGCACCACTTTCTTTGTTCTATGCATAGGACCTTCCTAATAGCATTAATAGAAGCATGAGTTTCCCTGGAGAGGGGAGTAGCAAAGTGAGTTAATTACATAGTTATTGTAAAATTGTGTACATTAGTCCATGGAACATGCAGGCTAAGTGTTACGGTGCTGCACAGAAAGTAATGATAATTTTGGGTGATCCCAAGGACCGCAATTTTGTAATACAAAAGGATAATGCAGATTCCCACTGAAGTCGGAGGAATTCTGTTGAACTCCAGTGTGCAGTCTGCCTGGCCTGCCACTCACGGACTGTAGTGCAGGATACTGGCTGTTCCCTGTGTAACAGCTGCAATTTCTACGCTCACATTTACTGCAGAATTATAAGACAGAACAGTGGGAGGTAGAGTAATCTTCATTCAATGTTTTATAACACTTTAAAAATTTTTAAAGGGAAAAAACATCCCTGGGATTTTATGCTATAAATTGTGTCGATTTCTGCTCATATCTACATGGTCTAATTACGCATACGATCTCAGACATCTCAAAAAGCAGGTCCAGTAGCTCCTTTGGACATGGGCATCAGTACTCTACCGCGGCAAATAATTCATAAAGTATCATTACTTCTCAGTAACTGTCCAGAGACATTTTTCTCCAGTGAACTAGTTGGATGTATTTGTCAAATAGTTTTTCTGATTAACCTTACCCTTACAGATAGAGCATTAAAGAGGTGATTGTTACACAATTCCAATTTAAATTTTCCATTTATAGCCTAAGTTCAGGGAGGGCATTACCTCACCTGTGTGTTTGTTGGTTTTCAGTCATAAATATTTTCTGTTTCCTAATAACCGACAGTAAGTTTTACATCCCTTTTTTCCAGACATACTCAAAGTTCACTTTCCATAATACACTCTGAGTTTTTCTTAATACGAACTGCCTCAGCTAACTCACTTGTTCAAAGATTCACAGGGAGCAAAACACTACAGGGAAACTGGAAGAAAATCATTGCCAAAAACCAAATGAATATTCACAGTCTTCAAAAATATCCCTATTTCCCAGCTCTAATCAGCAGGAACATCTGTGGAAAAAAAGTCTGAAGGGGGAAATTGGAGAGGGGACGAGGTAATTTCCATCCTTTCCCTTAGGCCCCAGTTTAAAGCAGGTTCATTTGTCTGTTTAACAGAACTTGCGAGCAATGCAAGGATGAACAGTTTTGGTGAAGAAACGATGTGCAGACTGGCCTTATTTTTGGGAAATCTGAACTAAATTTTTCATTCCAGAACAAACGATACTTAGTACAGGTTCTTGTTTCTGTCCCCAACCTGCCAGACTTGTAACTGGCCTTTAGAGCCCTTCTATCAATAACAGAGCCTGAACTGACAAAACTACCAAGGGAAAATGCAACCTAAGGTAAATAGGCGAGGCATGTTTCACTCTCTTCCTTTTAAATAAATGGCATGCACATTTCAATGCAAGATTTAAGGGAACCAAAAGTACAGCAAAATTAAAAACAGGCAGAGAAAATATTACTGTTTTTCAATATGAGGGCGACTTGAAGACTTATTTTTAGGAAAAGCAATGTAACTGTTATTTCTAGTAGCTGTGCACAACACGCCTGTGAACTTTGGGGAGAATTTTTTTTTTTTGGAGTGGTGAAACTAGTCAGAGATCTACCTTTCAGAAAAAATATTTCCCTTGCAGAAGTGACCTTTCAACATGTACTCATGCTTATTTCTAACAGTAAAAACTTGCCTTTCATTTTTACAAATACAAGCTTGCTGCTAGGACTGCCTGAGCATAAAAATTATATGTTTTTATTTGATGATTTTTAGCCCTCTACAGAAAGCACCCCACAGAAAGCGAGGAATGGGATATAATTGGGGGGGAGGGGGGAAAATTAGAACATGTATTTCAGAAACTGCCATGGGATTATAATACCTGGGGCAGCAGTCACGTTCCCACACAGCATCTAGCACATGGGGTCATGGAGGGCCCAAATCTTCTCACCCAGCTTTAGAAATCCAAGTGAATGTTTGTGCACTAGTTTAGAGCCCATCTACACTCTGACATCAGAGAGAGGAGTTTCCTGATGGAAATTCACCCAGTGCTAAGATGGTATCTGAGAAAGTCAGGGGTTTGTCGCCCAGAGCTCCCATGGGAGGGTCACTAGAGCTCACTAGATTTCTAACTGTTTATGCAGATGATATAAAAGAGGACCTCATCATGTTGAAAAGGGACAAAGATCACCACAGAATATGTCACAGTCTTAAAAAGTAGCAGCAAATTGCACAATTGTTCATAGACATCACAGGTTTTCCTCTGCAGTTGTCACTGATTTAAAAGTGAGAGGTTGATGCCACTTTCTGTTTTAACTAACATGTATTTTCGCTAGACGACTGTTACAACATCTTAATTTCCATGGGCATTTTGTTCCACGAGGACTCAAAAAACACCATTATTTGTTGGTTTTGTGGGTTTTCTCTCTGCTTTTTTTAATTAACCCTCTGTCTGCTGGGAATGGGGTTTCCTCTTGTTAACCACCAATGCTAACACCTGGTGCTACGCAAGAGCAGTTCAAGTCCACAGCTCGATGCAAAATGTTAACCACAATTTATGCCAACAGGAAAAAGGTGAAAAATTACGTTCAGGAGGGAGGGGAGAGGAGGGAAAGCAAAGAAGATAATGAAAAATGAGGTAACAGTGAGTATGGCCATGCGAATACCTCAGTGAAAACTATGCTGTAGCTCTGTTAGGGTAACTGTCCAAATCCACACTCTTTAACGCAATACCGAACAGATGTTTCACACTTATTTCCTTGAGGTATAAGCTGCTATGAACTGTCTTATACTTAGTAGTAAGTACAAAACAAGTTCATGCAGAATACCTGATGCGCTGCAAAACCACAGTCCAGTTTAGATCATGCTGCCATGTTTGTGCAGTAAGACAGTAAATAACTTCTGTCCTACCTTGTGGAATAAAAGATCTGCATGGGCTTGGTTGGCAGAATGGTTTTACACTTCTATAGTAACTGTAGAGCTCAGAGAAGACCAATAGCAAAAAAACTTTCAGTGAAGGTTATATAATTATACATAGACTTCAAACAATGGAACTTGAATTTTTTTTTGAAGGGGAAAGGGATGGAAGAAAAAAAAGTGCAATAGAGAAGACAGTACTAACCCCACCGTGTTCTTCTTTAGCATGGGCAGTAACTGGGTGACTAGGGAAGCTTGTTAAAATTGTTGAAACTTCCGTGCAGTTTGAATCTTTAACAAAATTCTATTTTATGTAAGACATTAGTCAACCATTATCATGAAATAAACATCAAATGTTGCCAAATGTGTCAGATCATTTAAAACACCATGGTTACAATTCCCTTCCTTTCCGAGTTGTTTTTTTTCTCTCTCTCTATTGGCTCCTGTGGTGACAGCAATGCAACGCCTCTCCAGCTACCAGTGCCTACAAGGGCAGGTCTGCACTGCAGACTGCAATGTTACACACGGAAGTATTCAAACTGACTTTAAGTAAAGTAAAAACGGACATTACAACCTGTACCAGGAGGGAACTCTGCAGTACTGCTGGCAGGGCTGAGAAGCTGTCAGGATTGAGCCTAGTCATTCTGGGACAAAACTGTTTCAGCATATCTATCCAGGCACCATGGCAGACCACATCACTTATGCACTTGATATCTTCATAACTAAGCAGAAGAGCCTGTGTGAGTTCTTGCAAGATAGCAGAAAAGTACAAAGAACTTCACACTCCATGCAATAAATTGGTCTTGCATCCACTGAGATGAAAGGCTGCAAGTACAAGATTTTCCTTTTATCTGTATATTAACAAAAAAGCCAGAATCTGTAGACATGGGCTGTATTGGGGCACATCTACTCTGCAGTCACTGCTGTCAGCAAGATTTAACCAGGCTAGATAAGCATTACTGGCTGGGCAGGGATGCTAGTACAAAGCTCAAAGCAAGCAAGGCTGCCCAATTCCTGCCTCTGGGGAACAACAGTTCCACACCACATTGCCACAGTCAGCTGTACAGCGTTCACCGGTGTAAGAAAATGCCTAAGCAAAACGAACCCCCACTAACAAGTACCTCAAAGGATTAAGCACAGTTTAAAGGGGGCTGTTTCGCAGGCAGCACTGTGCAAGAGTGTGCCGCAGGTGGTCGTGCACTAAATTCACATTCTGATGTCCTCCCCAGAGCCAGAATGCTGTGCTCTCAGGCACCTCTGGCAACCTGGCCCACAGTTTTGCCGTTTCTCAACAACACACAATAAATCCTGCACACGGTTCCAGGCAGAAATCAAAAACTGCTGCACCCCATGAGAAGCGCAGGAAGGATGAGATAGGTAAATATATACCCACGAGATTGCCAGAATTCCCAGCTAAGTCTGCAAAACATTTCATTGGCAATGAGTAGCCGACAACCTGGCTTTTTGGTCCACCAAAAGATAGTGCCTTGTCCCCCTTTTCAGGACACAGGATCAAAACATATTAAAGTAACTAGAACAGCCACTGCTGCTTTTGTTAGCTGCCCATTTCTGTGACATTTGTTTAATCTGAATATCCATACATTAAGAAACAAGACAGTGAAGCCGCCTGTAGAAAAAGAACACAATTGAGGCTTTTTAGAAATTCATCTCAGCTCTCTGTTTTATTGGCCATTTTTTTAAAAGAGGGGATAATATCTTATCAACTGACACAAGTTAAAAGGAGAATAAAAAAAGATTAACTATTTTAGCATGGAATAAGAGAGTTTTGAAGCAAAGGCATGAAAATTTAAAGGTTTTGGTGTGGGGATAAAGAAAAGAATTTACAAGGCTTATTTTTGAGAACCCAGAGGGTTAATTTATCATGGAATAAGTCTGGAACTTGAAAAGCAAAACATGGTTTATTGGCTTTGAAGGTCAGATAACTATGTTATATCATATTCAATAGGTTAAGGTTCCAAGGGTCTACAGAGTTGCATGACAATTGCAGGAATCCTTATAAAGTCAAGTTTATACCTTTATCGTTAATAGCTTTCTAATCCTTTACCACAAATTTATAGTTTAGAAATGGCAACACATCTTAAAGATTAAAGGTATGTGACAAACAGTTCATGTCCTTTAATAATCAAATCACATAGCTTAGATTGGGGGCTTATCAGGCTTTTTCCTACTCTATGGTTTCATAGGTAGAGAATACTTTATATCCCTATTACATGAATGATGAATGGGACCGTTGGTTATGGGCTGTTATTTGCTTGGCTGTAGTCAATATGTTTTCTTTGGACAGGGACTTCAGTGATTTATTTCTCTTTTGGCCTTATCACTTATTAACTCAGGGCAGACAGAAAAAGCCAAGGTTGTGAATAAGGACTAGTGCCCATTTAGACTTCTAATATCAGAGAAAATATTCTTTTTAATGATCCAGCTACCCTTTGCTCTGTAGACTCTGATTGCACTTCCCTCTAACTAGAAAATAAAGGTCATATTTCTTGGAAAGTGTATACATAAAATATGCAAAATAATATGTTTCCTTCACAGCCAGCTTTATTCTGACGGTTGCTGTAATTGCTTCCATTTTGCAGCTGTCCTACAGGTACACTGCACACTTTTAGTGATTGTTTCTTGCAGTGTGTTATGGTGCTGCCAGTGTTTACGAAATACTAAAGATATAAGGGTTCTGTGTTCCTATTAGCATACAAAAAGGATTTTCCAGTCTACCTCTGCCGCCTCCTCACCGTCTGATAACACCCTTTTCCCCGCAATCAATTCTAATTCCTCCCAGCTTCCATTCCTGAATTTCTGCAAACCAAACCAACAACCCTTCCTAATAATATTTCTAATATTCAATGCTGATAACTGTCCACACTTTACTGTGCAAGTCCTAACAAACACCAAAACAACTACCTTTGTAACGACATCCAACCCCACCACTAAATAACAAAGATTCCTATATTATTTCATATAGGAGAGCTTGCTCCAAAACAGTTGCAACCATTTATTAGCTTATTTGCACTAAAAATTTCCAGAGAGTCCAGACAGGCAAGGTATTAACTCTGACTCAGCAGAGTAGCTAAGTTGATGGAGTGGATCTCAGAAAGGGCCAAGTTTAAGCTTAAACTCAAATAGATTTCCTGAAGGAAACTTCCTTTTTCCAGGGCAGGTAACACCCAAGAGCAAACCACTGGTTTGGGTGCACCAATTCCTCTGGTGTTTTCCTATCTGTGTTATACTTGCATGATGCTATGAGGAAAGACAAGACACCAGCTCTTTTTTAAAAAAAATTCATACATTGATTTGAACTGAGGGATTTTATTCTGTTCTTGTGTAGCACTTGGCGGCTGACTAACTTTGAGACATCTGAAACTTTGCATTCTGCCACACCTATAAATATTTACTAGTGAAAGGCAGATCAAAACTGCTGTTAAGACCAAATGCCATTCATTTGCTAGATAGCGGATCTCAAAGCTGGTCACTCTTCTGGAGAAGTGATGTGCTCTATACTTCTTTTCAGATTAATGATCATCATATATTTGAGAGTGAAGAATTTTATAAACACATCAAGATAAAACACAAGACAGCATCTGAGATGCTGTCTTTATTTTATTTTATATTATTTTTATTGTTCTGTTGATGGTGTCCTTCTCTCCTCATTTATACTAATCAGCTATTTCAGTGTTTATGTTTTAATAATAAATACACATGAATAGGCCATTGTAAAACTAATGAGCTTGTGTAATAGCAATGTTGAGAATAACTGTCACTAAGTTTTAACATTTCTCAGGAACTAGCAGATATACAGCTATGGCCAAGGTTAGCTGGTATAAGGGTCAAGCTCTAGCCCAGAGGGATCAAGCAAGGCTCCAGAGGGGCTACAGGAATCTCTTGACAGCCAGTCTGTCTCTTATCACTTTTTTTTTTTTCCTTTGGATCTACAAAGTCCAGTACTCTCCATTCTGAAACCTGATTGCTTAATTGATTATGTATCTTTTCAGCCTTGCACAGTCATTGTTGCCCTCTTGAAAGCAGAAATCGTTCTTTGCAAACCGATCGCTGAAGTTTACCAGGGGCGAAACTTTAGGGATAAGCGGTTCCAATTCTGAGCAGTGCCGTGAAAAAGACTTACATCTCTGTTTCTACAGCCACAGACTGAAATTTCAAATGGTGATGAGTAGTTTTTAGTCTCTTACTCTTGGAGTTATTTGACTTAAGAAACAACAAGGGAATTATTCTCATTAACAATTACCCTTACACTTCTGTAAATTAAATCATTTAAAGAGACAAAAGTAAACTTGAAGCTACCTAAAACTGAGGATCTTGAAAATGTCACTCAAATCATCTGTGATCTGCAAGGCTCTTCTTGTTTGTACACAGATGAAACTGTTTTTGGAAGTAAGTAAAGGGTGAAATGAGGATGGAGCAGGGATTTTTCCACGAGGCTGTTTCTTCTTTATAGCAAACTGACGTTTCAGAGAAAGATGCAGTTTCCCAGAAATTCTGCAAAGACCCTGACCTTCACAATGCTAGCATTTCTACACCACTCTACACACAATGGTCCAAAAGTATAATGCAAACATGACCAGCCTTCCCTGTGCTCCACTCTGACCTACTCTGCCTTCATCACAATTACTACAGTTGGACTAAATGATCTTCCCTTCCTACTGAACTATTCTGTTCTGTTCTGGAGCATCAGCACAGCATCTGCGTTAGTCACACTGCACAGCAAGCCCTGTTTGATAGAGACCATGCTGACCCTACATCCCCCTGATTAGAGTCATACCATATCCCAGAGTTTATAAGAAACCCCAAAGGAACTGCAGGGAGACTTGCCTGTCTCTCTGGACACGCTGTCAGCACAGAAATGGTTTGGCCCACAGCCTCCCTCCCTGCAAGACTAGTATACAAAACAAAATGGTCCCCAAATTCCAACTGGCAACCAAGCACATAACTGATTTTTGAAAATAATAATAATAATAATAATAATAAGTCAGTATTTGTGGGTAGTACACAGACAAGAATCTGAATTAATCCCATGTTCATAACTTAGTGACAAAGTTTTGAACTTCTGGCTGCTATGTAATCCTCTGCTCTGGTTTTGGAACCAATGCACAAAACCTTACATGAAGCAGGTGGTTGAAGCATAATGCATTTTTTGGACATTCCATGTCCTTTCCAATACATGCTGAGATAATGCTCCTTTCACATACACTCATACAGTTGCACTCAAATCTCATGGTCACCATTCATAGTAAAGTTCATCTGTGAAAATCATGCTGTCCATAATGCATTTTTTATTTAATTTGTGCTTTTAAATAAAATAAACAATTAAACAAACAAGAAAATAATGATAGGAAAAAAAAAAAAAAAAAAGCTCAAAGGCCTGACTAGGTTTAACAAATTTGTGTCAATTCTCATCCCTGATTTAATTCAACCATATACGCCCTGAGTCATCTTGGCAAAAGGGATTTGTATACATAATGGCTTCTTAGTTTCACTTAGTTTCCCTGCTACTAAAATACTGTTACTGACACATACCTGATTCATAAGTTGTGATGTGAAGCCAAATTCATTCAGTGCTCTTCAGTACCTGAAGAGATTTACAGATGAAGGGTGCCACAGGAAAACACTGACCAGCATGATGCTTCACTGGTTTGTGTACTTCTGTCTGCAGCATGAACTTTCAATACAATTCCAATGTGAACATACATATAGATGTGTTCATACTTCTGTATTTCTAGTAACATTCTCTAAGGAATGTCAAAGATGAAAATTTAAGAAATAATTGCTCTGTAAGTGCATGCTATTAGCTTGCTTTGCAGATGGGAAATAAAAATCTATGCTTCCTTGTAAGCACAGGGTTGACACTGGTTTATTTCTTTCAAAAAAATACTTGAAAAAGCCAAGATTTCTCTGTGTATATGTGACCTTGATTCCTAGATGGCACATGGACTACTTAGAGATCATGTTACTAAGTTATTTGCAGTTAAAGGGGAAAAAAAGGCTAAAATTAATGGGTCACTGGGTATTTTCTTCTGAGAACTTAAGTACTTAACAGTAAGAAAAAAACAGTTTACAGCCAGGTGGCTTGAGGGGATATTTTGTTGAACACTGATTAAAAATAATTTCTTCTAAATGAGACCTGACCACAAAATGGGACCATTAACGAGCAGGGACATTCTCACCAGAAAGGAAACTACGCTTGATCGACTCCTGCACCGCCCACAAACCCCAGGTCCCTTTCTCTCTCTTTCTCTCACACACTCTCTCTCTCTTTTTTTCCCTCTCTTTTCTCTTTTCCCTTTTTTTCCCTTCCCATTTTCTTGTTCCTAATAGCAGGGTAAATAAGCAGCAAGTGATGCTGAAATGTTTTCGGCCAAAAACAGAGGCCAAACTCCTCTGAGAAAACATTTGGCCTCTGTGGTTTTGTAATATGTTCCAGAACACTGAGTTCACTGAAGAACATTGTGAAAAACTCCCATCGGCTGGAGTGATGCTGGGGAATGTTACTGTATCCCAACTTCCAATTGGTCCATTTCCTGCAGGCCTTGTTAAAAAAAAAAAAAAAAAAAAAAGAAAGAAAGAAAGAAAAAGAAAAAGGAAAAAAATAGTGCTATGTGGGAGTTAAAACAAGTTCTCATGGGAAAAATGAATGGCAAGAAATTCTAGCTTTAAAAGAAACAGCTAATCTGCTAGTTTGATTGTTCTTCAAAACTTACAATGAACCAATAATCCTAATTAAAAACACTTGGCCTAGTTCTCTAAAGCATCATAGCTTTTTCTATGCTTCGTTTGTACACACCATAGACTATTAGTTTTTTTCTAGTGCTCACTAACAAAGTGCTGACTTTGTTGGGATGGCTGAGCTAATTTCGTGAACTCAGTGTGAAACCTTAGCTAAACAAAATTGTGGTAATTTTCCTTAATTTGTAAAAGTGATTGGAGTGCAAACAAAATTTTCCTCTTGGGTCAATCCTATAATTTTCAATTAACTAAAACTAATCGGCAGGCATGTACTGAACCTGCATTTTGTTTAAAGGGCTGGAAGGCACTTCTGAAGGTCAGGATGCATTAATTGTTTTTATTTTACTTTCATTCAGTCCTTTAAAAAAAGGACACATTTAAGTTCAGGCTGCCCATGAAAGAACTGCAAAAAATGCAAATTGTGTGAAGTATAATTTCAGTCACAATACCATTTCTATATCTACCATAGCTCCATAAAAGCTGCATAAGTAAGAGAATTGTCCATGGACTGGATCACCTTTGATTTTATCATTGTTGTTTAGTATTTCATAACTTTTGTTTATTGAATGAAAAATAATGTGTTTTAAACACTAACCTGAAAATGCATAAATGGAAACACTTTCCCTACTGGGACAACTTATTTCCACATTCAACCTTTTTCCTAGAAAAGCTATTTAATAGTGATCTGAAAAGAAAATCAAAATGGGCCCAAGTCATTTTTACATTTAAATTGCCCCATAAATTTCTTTGCAAAGTTGAGGGGAGGCAGCTTTCCTCTCTGTCTTCTTTGCAAGCATATTTGCTGTTTCACCAGCCCAAGATGCCGCCACCCCAGTGGCTCAACAACAAGCAGAAGGACAGCACAACTTATTGTACAAAGTCCAGAAGGAAAAGGATTCACAGTCAAACTGTCTAGAGCTCTGGCTGACACTTTCATGTGGTATACGCTGCCAGTTTGCACCAGCTGGCAGTTTGACCCTTTGCATTTTCTTGTTCTTTTGTTACACCACATTCAAATCCTAAATAACTTTTTGATATGGTGCATTATTGTTCAATACATGAATTTCCCACACATTGTTGAAATCATAATGCTTACAGTAAATACACACACTCTCCACCAATGCCTTCTGCTTAGTGAGAAAAGCGATATGTGAACACTTTAAGACCCAGCTTAAAGAAACCCAATTCAAAATCCCAACCAAAGGAGAGGGTATTTGGAAGAAGACAACAAAACTTTATACGGCACCTTTTTTCAACTTGCTCTGTGTTATGGAAATCAAATGACAGCTTCTTTACCCAGCTGGAGCACAGAAGTCCATCCTCTGCCTGGAGTCCATGTTTGTACACTCACAGTAGGAGCAGTGTATGCGCCCAGTGTTAATTCAGTGTTCCCCATAGCCACAGGTACTTATATTGCATATTATTCTTAAGGTTTTAGGGGCAAACAAGAATGAGGAAAGGCATTGCATTGGACTGTGATGAAGCACAGTTCAGGCAAACAGTTACTGAAGCAGCAGACCTCTCTACACTATAGGTTAAACAACAAGCACGTTCAAACCCACACCAAGCCGTTAATTCTTGAAGCATGCATAGCTTCCCAGGAATCAACAACACGTTATTTTAAAAATGGTAGGCTGCTACTTGGTTCATTTCCCATTTCCTTATCACTACTCAGAGTGGTTTAGCATTGACAGTACCTGTAATGTCTTAGCGGTTTTGTTAAGAACTCTTCAGGCCAGACCTCTCTACTCAGTGGTCTCAGTGTGGATGCCACCCCAAAACACTGCAAGTCACTATGTCTGCAGCATCAAATGAAGCAAAAGCTACTTGGCCTCCCCGGAAGGCAGAGACAAGTATGTTACAGTGAGATGGGAAGGCAAACAGGCTGCTGCTTTCAACACTTGCCGGGCCATGTCACTGTTACAACAGAAGATGCAGATATTTAGCAAGATGCTTCTGGGAAAGTAGGTTCGTGATTACACTGGTGTGTCTGGCTCTTGATGCTTGCACGTTTCCTCAGTTCCTTTAGGGACAGGAGCATCTGCTTCTTTCCTTCCTCTACACCCCCAACCCTCAGGTAAAGAGCTGTCCTATAGGGAGGACAAACAAGTGAACAGAAATCCCACATGGGTATGCTTTCAGATTCATCTCTACACAGACCTCCATTTCAGAATCCAGCCTTATATTGGTATATTCAGTGACATGATCAGCCAAAAAAACAAAACATGGTACAGCTTTTAACGAGGAAAGCTGAAGCCCTAGCAAGTGTGATATATTGCCTGCCCTATTTCTTGATGTTATATCTAGCACTGAAGTATCCTTACCTGTGTAAATGAATCTTCCAGGTGTTCCCTTACAAAACTGCTTAGACTTGTAGGACAATGTGACTTCTACAACCCCTGGGATATGTCGGGGAGGCGTCTGTACACGGATGGCATGAGGAGTAATCAGCTAGAGGAAAACATTGAGAAGGGAAAAGAGAGACAGAAAAAAAAAAAAAAAAGCACTATTAGATGCTGAATACTTCTTTAATAACACTTTCCTCTCAGATCACAGTAAACAAGCTTTGAAACATGTAATTAACCTGTCAATGTTTGAATACAATCTTGATGTAACCCACACAAAAGCCAGTGACTACAATATTTACAAGCATTCTCTTTCTCAGCCGTAACAACATTATTTCTGTTTTCATACATGGCAGGCACTCACTTCCTAGTACAAGCATCAGCCCTGGTTTAATGCGGTAACTTTAGCTTACACCAGCAGGATGCCTATGTTTGCTCAAGTGAACATTGGGGTCGTGACAGTGTCCAACAAATCTGATTGATAAATGATACGCAGTTACGTGTGTGAACACAGCCCTTCAGCTGAGATTCACTGCACTGTGCAAACCCAGGCGGGCTTTTAAACACACTGGTCCCCAGCTGACATCTGTATACTGCAAAAGCACCATGTGCTGCAGTTTTAATTAGAGACCCTTTCCTATTCATTTTGTGGAGGCATAACTGATTACTGCAGAAATGCAAAGTTTGGTTTCTAAAGGAAGCCGGGTTTTTCTTTGCAACTGATCAAAGTGCTCAAAATACATGTACCAAATATAAGCATTTACCCATCAGTTCCAGTTTGCCTCCACTGCAGTGACTGACAGAAATCACTTGCATGTGTAGATTTACACACATAATAAATAAACAGACATAACTTTCTTGCTAACTGGACTGGGGATCCTGATACTCAAGATGAAATGGATGGGGTGGGGCAGTGCTTCCCTTTCTGGTATCTATTAGGATTATGGACTGAATTTAAGTAGTGTTTATACTGGTTTCAAGTAGTTCTTGAAACTAATGTTAGAGCCATTTAGGAGTTCACTAATTTATTGCAGATTAACTCAAATCTCTGATGTGTTCAGTAATTACAGAATTGACCTCCCCATCACTGAAATGTCCTCTTCTCACTCATTATGCTCACTTAGACAAGAACAAGAAAAAGAGGTACACAGAAAGAGTGACATGATTGCGTCCAGCAACTAAGTTGTAACTCTGGCACATGGATAATCCTTCTGTAACCAACTATGGCACCCTAAAACACTGCGAGAGAAGCAAACAACCATGATCAAAATGACCTTGACAATGAGCAAAGCCATGGCTACCCTAAGCAGACAGCTGCTTGGTGCTGTTGTTGTCTACTGGATTACGGAATACAATTTCATAGAAAATACTGTTTGTTTGTTTGTTTGTTAAAGATGATTTTCACTTTATTTTTTACCAGGAATTAAACATTTCAAAATCATGGTAAGGTCCTATCAAACAATCAGACTTCTTAAGCACGTCTTTGTTTAGGACACAGGACTATTGCTCCTAATTTACACTACTAACTGCCAAGAAAGCTAAAATTCCCAAATAAAGCAGTTTGAAAGAAAAAAAAAAAAAAAAAAAAAAGGAGAGAGAGGAATGTCTGTCTGAGAGCCATCTGTGTTACTGCAGCAAATGGTATTCACAGTAGGAAATTCTCCATATTTAAAATAGAAAAATTAGTATTAGATCAAGTTGAAGATTTAAATACAAACTACCAGCATCAAATACTCCAAACATTATTCAGATCCACACAAGTCATAAGGTCAGCCTCTAGCTCATACCATTTTAAAATGTTCATGTCAGGAACCAGTCTTCTAGTTTGTGAGCTCCAAAAAGCACGTATTCAGGCTCTGTTTTGAAACTCTGTGATTTAGAAATGTATTTATTTTCAGAAGGAACCTGCTTCTTCTTTTTTTAATGACTAACAAGCTAACTTTTTTTTTTTTTTTCTAAAAAATCAAACAAACAAACCTACACACATTTCCAAAATGCCTTTTACTTAAACTGAGTTGCCTTAAAGTTGGTCTGACCAAAGTTGTGAAGTCTAGGCTACTTCTCTGCATGGCCCAATAGTCAGCAGAAGCAGAAAGCACTACCAAATAATAATTTATTTCCTAGGCTTCAGACACCTCTCATGTTTGCATAAACTGCTCCCTGGAAGCACCTACCTTTCTCCAGAGCTCTGGGATGACCAATTTAAGCTAGATGCTTAACTGTAGGCAGCCAAGCACAATTGAGGTAAATCCCATCCTCAAGCAGTTCTAGTTAACTGGGTGAACTGGCAAGATGAGAAAAGTTTCATGACATTTTTAGGGGAAAAATACTTGTAAAAACAGCCAAGGATTTTAATACTGAAGGTTAACGTGCTAGTCTTACTGCATCAGCATGTGCCTCATGCCCCTCACCCCATTCTGGCATGAGCTCTACAGACAGCTTCTGGTTGTATCTTTGAATTTCCCAGCATTTACTGGTCTGTCACCACTTTAATGTTCTTTAAACATAATTTGTGGCATTTTCCAATACTCATCTTCCCTGGTTCCCAAGAAATGTCTGACCTATTTATGGTCCATTGTTAAAGAGAGCTGGGGAGAGTTAAGCAAGTTTCCTGGTTTGTTCTCCACAAACAGTTTGGTTTTCCTTTGTGCTCTGAAGTAAATAAGTTTAACTGTGTTTAAAACCACAAATATACAATACTGTCGCCCACGCATTCCCAAAGGGTGAACATTATGTCTGAAGTCCTATGGTTTAGGATACTTAGTATATATTTTACTCCTCTCTCCTCTGGAACTAAAGCTTGGGAGATAGAGTAGGAGAATACATGTTCCTCTTCCTTTAACTTTTTTCTCTTTACCATCTTCCACTGCCCCTGCCACCGATACAGTGTTGAGCTAGAAGGATCTTTGCTCTTTGTTAATATTCAGTTTTCACGCCCACAGAAAGGAACTAACTAACTTGGTTACCTACCAGTATTCCCTTATGTTGTTGCCATCTCAATAAATTGGCTTTAAGGGACAAAAAATATCACTGCACTTCAAAACCTGCCCTCTGAACCCCACCTCTGGTCTTGACCTCTGGTTCCCCAGCACCGCCAGGATCTTAATTTTGGACTGGGACCAGCTCTCTGAATCACTGTGACTCTGTTTAGCAATTGGAGTGATTCAATGGACACTGCATGTGCCTGGGTTCATGGCCAAAGCAAATCTGCCCCTGACCCCTATGACTCCAGGATTGTGGGAGGTATTCCTGTCTACACTGCTGACCCACAGCCTCACATGGGGAACCCTCTCCACCTCTTCCTAGCACTCTTTCTCCTCTCACACAGACAGACTATGCCTTCTTCAAAGCACACTCCAACCAGTATTTGCATGCAAAACATCTGGGAAAGGTAAGATGTTAGCATCAAAAGATTTTAAAAAGAAAGGCAGCACTTCTGGAGGCCTCTGAGCCCCAAACTGCTGATGGTTCTGGGGAGTATTCTGGGGAAGCATCACTATATGATCCCCCAGTTGCTTCTATATGTCTGCCATTGCCCACTGCCAAACATAAGATACAGAGCTAGATGAACCTCCATGTCTCACCCACTTAGGCTATTTTGATACTCTAACCTCAGGTGAGAACACTTCGTGCATTAACAACTATCACGCCAAGAAATAAGGATTTGTAAATATGGGTTACCTACATTTCTAAGCATATTTTTCAGATGTAAATCCTGAGAAAGTCATTAACTTGTGATTTGGAGATGAACCTGCTAACCAAAATCCCAAATCCAACTTCCTTTTCCAGTATTCGATAAATCGAGATCTGGAGATGGATAGGAAAGTAGCAACAGGACCCTTTTTACCAAGGGATTTTCAAGTGAATCAGTCTGGTATTTGGCAACTGCATTAGCTGTTTTATATAAACTCCTACTTGTCAGCTGGGACATGCTGTGGATTGGATTAAAACCTGAATTAGAGATATTCAGAATGGAGGGAGGTGCGTGTCCTTCAAAATCCAAAACACATTTAGTTTGGGTATGTACAACAAGCCTCTTTCTGTGGTTTGCTAATATATTCTAGACATTCTTGTGTGATACAGCATCATTTCACACACTGAAGAGTGCCAGGTTACTTTCTTTTTTTTCTGAAAAGTGACATTTTATAAGAAGATGTCATTAATCTGAGTCACTAGTTTATTTTTGCATGCTTGAGCTCTGGTTTGTGGTTAGGGAAATGGTGACAATCAGCCATAAATTTAACTTGGAGTCTGTGTGAGAAGGACCATTAGGACAGGAACGAAAAAAATAATAATAATAATCCTACCCACTGAAGGTAATGAATGGCTTTCAGTGGGAACAGAACCCGCAACGTATCTATATTTTCAAAAGTGACCAGTGACTTTATGACTTAATACTGGGCATCCAGATGCTGATTAATAAGTCTTGGTTTTCAGAAAGAGGGTGCCTACCCATTTTTTAAAAAATGAGTCAGGCCTCTAGAGTAAGCACACAAAAAGAAAGACTTCCAAAATCAATAATAAACATCAAAAGCAAAACAAAAAAGTCACAGAATTTGATTCAGCAGCATAAAAAAAAATCAGCCTCTGTTTTTGTGCTGTACAAAGGTAAAAGAACTGATGTTTCAGTGCTTCATCTTTTCTTAATAGAAAAGAAGTTGTTTCCAGCTGACTCTGTGCAGCTGGAGGAATGTTCTTGGCAGGAAAATGTTTGAAGAAATAGCTCATTTTAAGCAAATATTGTGGAATATTTATAAGAAACTAATTTTGTCTTCATAATCATGTGTGTTTGTCCTGAAACTTGACTCTTGGAATTACAGCCCCCCCACCCCCCCTCAACAAAAGAGAGAAACAGCAGAGGATTTTTATCAGCAGCTCAGATTTGGAATATTTGCAGCAATGCACAGAACCAGAGTGCGGGGTAAAAACTGTAAATAACAAATCCTCCTGTTTGTGGACTGGGCAAACAGAAAGGCAGAGTCTATCTCACAAACAGACTATTTACTGGGAGTTGTCTGTCCAGATTCAGCATGTGCACAATATACCAATATTATTTGTCTACCAGTTATGAAAGTCCCTTGAAAAAAAAGCAATAGATGGTCCATTTTACTGTATTCTAAAAATATCAATGGTGGCTCTTAAAGTCGTTTTTATGAAGTAATATGGGAGTTAAGGATTAATTGAACCCACTGGCTTAAGGTATCTGCATTTTTGCACAAAATTAATGTGACAAATTAAGTTTTTATTTAGTTCTCCCTGGCTGAGAAAGGTTGTAATTATGTTAGAGTGTTTACAACTAAAATATATGTTTAAATAATAAATATGTGTTTCAGAAACCATTTTAAACCTCCTTTTTTACACAGTCAACTCCATTTCAAGCATATAAATATTTCAATTACAAAACTTGAATACATGTAAAATAAATTAAAAATATATTATTTACATTTCAAATTATTTATAACATATGCAGCTTGACAGCAACAAATACACCCTTAAAATGAACAATATTTTTTGGCTTCAAATTTTGCTTCTGAACTGTGGTAGGATTTATACTTTAAATATCCATGCGTCTCAGGTACTTACATGGACTTTGCTATAATAAAATCTGAGTAATATAGAACCTTTAGGATAATTATCTTCCCAGCACCTCTCTGAAGAAGGTGACTAATCTTATTATAATGTTAGAGAAAGGGAATTGAACTTTAAGCAGATTATGTGATTTGCCCAAGGTCCCATGCAAAGTCTGTGGCAAAATGATGCTTAATTTAAATATTAGACTTCATCTCCCAAACCACTTGCAATTACAACTTGAAGTGATGCTAGACAAATCCATGTGAACATACTTTGCAACACTCATTATTTTTCTTTAGTTTCCTGCTGTCTAGTTTTGTTTGGGATTTTTTGCAGCTTAGTGAAACAACAGGATGAAATTGAGAATTCTTCTTGAATTCAATTACAAAATAATTTGCCCAGTTTTGCTCAAAACCAGGCCTAACTGGCAGCTTGGTGTGAACCTGCTCCAGGTTTGAAATTGTACTGAATTTCAGAAATCAGTAGTTCAATTCTATACTCTATTAAAGTAAAACAAAAATATTCTTCCTGAGTATCAAAAATGTTCCAGACATTTTTAGACATGGGAAGGCTAACGAACAAATTTTGTATGTGGCTTGTATGTGTAATTGGAATTATTTATAGATCATTACTATTTAGGGTGCACTCAGCTCGTGCCTTTCTGTGCTTGTTTACTACGTTTGTCTGCTTCTTTTAGAAGTAATTTATTTTCCCCTATAGAATTTCTATTGCTCCAATAGGTTATGAAACCAAGAAGCAATTCTTTAAGGGAGAGACAGTGAAACCGTTTGGAGTCAAAGCCTACTCGCAGCCCATTATCGCATTCACAGCAAACACAGACTTTGATCTGGAGCCCCTCAAACATTATTAATTTTATAGCAAGGACTTGTGACCGTCATCAACAATATTTTTACCAACTCTCACTTACCTGAGGTTAGAAACTGCCAATTAAAGTCTTCCACTAATAAATAGAATCAAGATTTATAATGAAAGATCCAATTCTGCAGTACCAAAACCAGAGCAATTTCCTCCCAGCCTCTTCACCTTTCCTTTTTAAATGTCTGTAGCCATAATGGCTTCAATCCTAACACACAAAATGCTTACAGTGGACCCAGGGGGCACTTTCATGATCACATAAGGGCTTCAGAATAGGGCTCATTTAAAATATCTCCTTTTCTGGAATGCCCTTTCATCCACACTTGTCCTCAAGTGGAAGAATGGGAGAGACAGAGAGCAGTGAAGCCTATGAAGGACATTAGAGGATACTCTTCATATGGGAAAAAAAAAAAAAAAAAAAGAAAAAAAAAGCTGCCATATGTGCAACAGAAACAGCAGGGAGAATGCACTGGATGTGAATTAAACTATAATATTGATTTAATATAAGATATAAGGCAAAAGATCAGAAGATCCTCATGTCATTAGGTAAGCTAGTTTGGAAATGCTGGTTTGTCTGTTAGCTTGCTTATTTCAGTACTAAACTCCTGAATATATCAATTTCTTATAAAACTTCCCATTTCCTTTCGGAAATCCATAAAGGCAACACTTGAACCTTTCCTTTGAGCTGCCTTTCCATGCTAGGGAAGCCAGTGGGAACTTTGTCCTGCATACTGGATCTGGCCATTTAGGTGGTACTGCCTGGGATTTAATATTCCACAGGCTGTGGGGGAATATCAGACTCCATGTTTAATAATGTTCCAGGAGAAGAGAGGGTTTAGGTAGCTGGGAGAAACAGCAACAGAAAGGAAAAAAAAAAAAAAAAAAAAAGGCAAACAAACAAAAAGGGTTACTCTGAAACTATAGAGGAGCTTACTAGATATGATGTCTGTATTTTCCACTGTGGATACAATACTGTATATTCAGGTGCAATTATGTGGCTGGTACTTGCACCAAGCACTCATACTTTAAGGACATTTTATTCAAAGGTGCTGAATTT
Source organism: Oxyura jamaicensis (assembly GCF_011077185.1). NCBI lineage: Eukaryota > Metazoa > Chordata > Aves > Anseriformes > Anatidae > Oxyura > Oxyura jamaicensis. Next base: position 11,023,156 of record NC_048905.1, on the reverse strand, counting down.
CTGCAATCTCCACCTCATTTAGCTGCAGCTACAAGTAGCCAGTTTCCCTAGAAAATAGGGCCTAAATGCTTGTTTCCTGTTGGCCCTTAGCTATTGTGCTAAATGCAGAATTATTCAGTCATTTATCTTTTCCTTTTCTTGGAGTAAAAGACACAGCTAAATTCTGGGCCAGTGAGAGGAGATGGAAATCCCCTGGCTATAATGCATTTCTGCCACAGGTAAACTTGACTAATTATTTTCATAAAACTGAATGAGGAAATTATTCACATCTAAAAATTTGTTGCTGATTTAGCATGTGGCATAGAAAAAGGACAGGCTAGCTATAAGCTAGACAAAGCTATTAGACATTACCGTTCAGACAACACCTACCTCACTCCAAACCAGCATGGTGCCGAATATGACCTGTAACCCATCAAAGAAATTGTCTCCTATGATGATGACAGTGGCACCTCCTGTAGTCCATCCTTCACTTGGACTGATGGCTTTGATACATGGTGTAGCTGCTTTTCAACACACATGAAAAAGAGAAGTATTCTGCTGTTAGAACCAGATTTTAATGATAGAAGACTTGAGAAAAATAAAATAAAAGGAGCTTTCATTTTCTCCCCTTACTAACACAAAGATTTCAGCAATCGTGTTCTTTCTAGTACATGTGCATGACCTCAAACTGTATCTTTGAAAGTATTTTTTTAAATCAATTAATTTGTTTGGTTTTGTTATCCACATTAAAAAAAAAAAAAAAAAAAGACACACACACACCTTAAGCCTACATCAAGAACAACAAAAAATCATAGCATAATAGGCAGAGATCAATTGAAAATTAGAACAAATCCAGGCCCTATCTTTATTCTACATGAAATGTGGAATACCTGAGTTAATAAAACAACCTCCAGTTAGCTTGCTTTATTATCCATCACAACCTAAATTACTCAAGGAAACTCCCATCTATATTATGGAAAATATTGGCTAAATAACAAAGGGTGTAACCTTCAGTATTTCTTTAAGTCTTTTGCAATGAGATCCAGTTTAGTCTATAAACCACCCTGCCCTGCTAAATGCTTTAGCAACCACTAAAAAAAAAAAAAAAAAAAACAACAAACAAACACCTGCCACTTAGTCACTCTGGTTATGTTGCATCTACTGGATAATCAAGAAATGTGTGCAATGTATTTTGCCTTATTATAGAGTCCGTTCCCACTTTCATGAGCCACTTTCTTGGCATCATACGTAGTAAGTGCCTTCTGAGGGAACGAGGAAAACTCAAGCAGAACTCAAACCAGTAAACTCAAATCTAGGTGTAAGATCATATGTATTAAGAGTATGTATGCAGGAGCATTGTCAACTTTATATACTAGTGGGGTAGGGCAATATAAACATCCACAGACTGATTCTCCTCTGCAGTATTGGAGTACATCATAATTTAACTGTCTTGAATCCAGTAGAATAACACTACTGTAAAAACAACCTGTATAAGCCAAAAAGGCCTGGATGATTCTCAGCTGTGGAGTCTCAGGTTGGCCTTACAGGTTGATGAAAACAAGTAATTCCAACTCAAAAACCACCCACTTCTCCTTGCTAAAACTGCAGGAGGGAGAAATATGACTCCGCACCATTAGGCACCGCTTTAAGTAAAAAGGGTATCTCCACAATTTCATTAGCCACAAGAAATGGATACCTTAAGGAGCAGCAAAACTCCATCCGTCAGCCTCAATGTTTAAAAGACTAATACTTTCCTTTAGCTGTGAACCCACACCTCCACTCACAAAAGAGGCTGGACCAACTGAAAACACAAGAAGGGCTGTGCCGTTGCCTGCACTGAAGCTCACAATGTCACTAAGGTGTCAGTCAGCAGGACTTCGTTAGCTACATATAAATATCTGCATATATACCTCTTGTAAGGTTGCTGGCATTCGGTTGTCCATTGCCACTTGGTCAAAAGACTGTCTGAGCTGCTTAAGCGGTTTGTAGAGCTGAGTATTTGCTGACATACCCAAGGGAGAGCACTCAGATACTTTATCGGGTAAGGACTTGCTAGGAAAACAGGGGGCGTGAAAGCCACCCGCACATGAGCACAACCCAGGGAAACACCCTTGCACCCATGAATTACTTAACATGGTTGCATGGTGGCACAGCCCCTGTCCTGCTTTCTTCTAAATGTAAAGACAGTAAATTAAGTAATTCACAGAAGTCTGCTTTAAAATGCTCCAGCCACAAAATGTTTAAGAGATACTGTGCATCTTTATGATTATTTAATGAAGTTCTGGCTGGTTGGAGCTAATGGCAAGAATCAGTGAGGCTGGTGAGAAGCTTCCTTCAAGCCCCTGGGCAGGACAGGCAGGCACGAAGCTGGGGAGCAGGAGAGAGCTTGAAAGGGAGCTGTTGAGTCACCCTGAACAGCAAGTGTTTCTGTGGGCACTGCTGCAGTGATGGAGAGCATGCACTGTGAGCAAACAGAGCCTGCTCCTACCTACAAAAGGTTGTAAGTGTCAGGCACAAAGTTTTCCACTACTTAAGCTGATGGGAATGCCAGCTCCAGCAAAAAAAACACAAACAGAAAAAAATCACTACTCTGCTTCAAACTTGGCAGAGCACAGCGGTTAACTTTTACATGAGTTAACAAAAGAAACATCCTAACATTACCATCATGAAAATGCAGCGCACACACAGAAGTAACTTCAATATGTTTAATTTGGATTCAAGTTACTTGCATAAAACTGTACATAAAACCATTGCAAAGTCCAAACCAAATGGTTTCCTTTCAGCCGAGCTCACAGCAATGGATTTACAGTGAAAGCAGCTTTTCAAAATGCCATCTAGGCCTTTCATAGAATCAAAGCTTTTCATAAATAAAAAATAAAATCACTTCCAAATTACACCCTTTCCAGTATTTCCAGTTGATTGTGGACACACACACCACAATAAAACCCAAAGATAATCAGTTTCCCATGTGTTAGAGAACAAGCTACTTTTCTTAAAGACTATAGGCAACATTTCTTTCCTAAATACTAGTGAATAAAAGCTGTTTGAGACCATAAGCCATTAACAGAAAACACATGCAGGCTTCAAAAATATAGATTCAATTCATCTTTAAAATGAATGCAAAATACCGTTGTACAGTATTGTACAGACCCCCTTAAAGGTCTTGGTGCTTCTCCTGCAATGTTCTTTGCAGTACCTACACGGCACTACTGAGTGCAAGGTGCTGCACCCTATGTGTTGGTTGTGTATTCGATCCTGATCTTTTATACGCGTACGTGTTTAATATCAAATCTGTGCCAAGTCCCATCGCGACCAGTGGGGCTTCAAGCAGAGCTCAGGTCCCTGTGCTGAACTGGGGCTGTGGGCTTTTCACTGGGATACGCTCACTCACCAAGTCAAGGTGACCACACACGCGTGTAATTTTATTTAAATATAAAGCAAATGCATCTCGGTGAAACTGCTGGCAATGTCGCAGGACATCTCCTCTGAGGAGACAAAGGAAGGACCTGGTAGTTTAATAAGCAAGGCACTACCTGAGAAACAATGGGAATGCTGTGTGCTCCCCCCAAAATTCAGGGTGTTATTTTCCCTTGAGACTGACACAAAAACCCAGCGGGACTTCCCAGCTTTCCCCACACAGCTCCCCTTTCATCTTAAAACACAAATCTCTGTAAAGATTGGAAGGGCTGCATGAAGGTGCTGCCCTGCGAGGGAAGCCGCGCTGATGGCTGCGTCCCGAGGACGCCCAAGGAGACACGCTTACGGAGGCACCCAGACTGCTACCTGTTTTGGGAGGCACAAAACATGTTTATACAATGACATATTTGTGACAACCAGCGTTGTTTGGGACACTGGTCTTGCTAAACCTTTGTGCTTCCCAGGCCCTTTTCTTGGAGCACCAGGAAGGATGATGGAATAATCAGGTCCCGGTTGCCAGCACCACCAGAGGTGGCATTGGGAGGGGGCAATGCTCTGACCTCAGCTCTGTTTACGCCCCTGGTACACACGTCTGGCCAGCTCAGGCCCTCAGCTCTTCATAGTTCTTCTGTTAATCATTTGGCAACTTTCAAAGTGCAGTCTGGAAGGTGTTTACTTCTGTACAACCCTAGGAAAACAGAGCTAGGCAGAATAATCTTTTCTTGGAGACCTTAGTTTTTTCACATTTTGTTTTGGTCAGAAGAGAAACTAAAGCACAGAACTTTTTTTTTTTTTTTTTTCTCTCTCTCTCTCCTCTCAGCATGCAAGGCTCCAAAATCTCTATCTGAAATTAGCTATTATACTTTTTAACATTTCCAATAAAAAAAAAAAAAAAGATTTTGTTTCCAAATATTATCACTTTAGGTGCCTTTCTGTAACACCAAAGCATCATTTATTAAAAAAAAAAACAAATGCAGTGAAAGACTTTAGGCCACTTCAAATAAAGGCAGTGAATTAACATTATTGATAACACAGACAGACTTTGACTGACAGGCCAGAGAAGAATTATAATAAAAAGTAATAATTACACATTCTTACATATATAAACTTTTTATTTATTTATTTATAATGAACAGTTGGAATCTAACTATAACTGGAAACAAAAGAGTTCGGTAACTATTTGATAAGATTTAAAGAAACTCTCGGTTGCCTGGATTTACTAAACTATATTCACTGTATGTTTCCAAATTGTCTTGGACTAAGGAAAAACTATTACCCCTCAAACTTGCAGCTCCTCACTGGTGGTGATGCGCCCACCCTCCACCTGCTGAAATGGCCTAGCAGTTACGAGCCTTAATGAGCTGCTCTCCTTCACATAATATCAAGACAACTCGGTGTTAACATCTGACATATTTTGTTGCACTGCTTCCATGGTTTGAGTTAACATAGATTTTAGAGGGAGAAGTCCCAAACTTACAGAAACCAATGGGAATTTTGCTGCTGACTTCAAAGCTAAGGTCTCTATCAATAAATTTTAAGGATTTATGAGCAAAAGCATTTTTAATGAATTTCAAGAACAATGTCCTTCTGAAATCTTCATCTTTCCTTAGCATATATGCTGTTAAAATCTTGCCATCATCCATACAAAGGGTGCTAGGTACCAACTTCAGCACATGGGTAGCAAAAGGAAAAGTTTTTTGCTGTATGTACCAATGTGTTCCAGTGTTCCCCTGCTCCCCTAGCTACCCATATACAGGGGATTTTTCTTCCTTCAAACTGTGACAATAAAATGATTACCCCGCCACAGTTTAGCATAATGGTTCAGAAATGCTTGTGGCATATTGCAGAGTTAAAGTGGAAATTATTAGGTAGCTCTTCTTTGTTATAATAATGATCACTCCACAAATAAAAGCTCTTCTCCCAAAGGTACTGCAAGGCACAAAATGCTAATTCTGAAGATTATGTGTGCGCTTTTATTAAATATTACTATGCCCTGTCTGTTTGAGGGCTTCACTGCTCTGATTGTTTTATGAGTGCCATGTTAATGTCAGCCCCATCTTGCTAGCAGCAGGCACACATTTTAGCTTTTGTATGAGAGTTGATCAAAGGCCGCGTGCTGAGGGAATTGCTGAGAAAACACGGACAAGCGATAAAAATCTAACAGATTAATTGGTTTAAATTTCATTTCAGGGCGTTGAACTTTGGCTCAGGACACTAATACTACACTACCAGCCAGGGCCTAATTACCACATTTCCAATTTGCCTCTGAACAATGCTTAGAAGGGAGAATAATAATGGTACTAATAATACTAATAACAATAACAAAACAAGAGCAATAACATCTCCTCGTAGCTTCCTGCACATGTTTAACAACCAACCTGTGCGCAGGCAATTGCAGGAGGAAATCCCTCTCCCCCCACATCGCCATCCATCTGCCTCCTGGGCATTTCTACCTGCCTCAAATAGCAACTGGAGACAGAAGCAGCAGCAGATGCCCTCAGGAGCATCGAACATCCAAAGTTGCAGAATCAATGAGCTGCTGATACACGTCCCTTACAAACACACCCTGGACCTCTCTTATTCTTAATGAGGGACCCACGTTTATAAGCAGAGAACATTTTATCCCCCAACAGAAATGATCTATTCCATTGATAGAAAGCAGAGGCAGGGGGAAAAAAACATATTTACCGCAAAGTTTATGGGTGGCCTTGGAATAGGGGTTAATTGAGCTTAGAGGTACATTTTCACCGAGGTGAATTAGTGGGATGCACGGCTATCAGCAGGACTCTGGGACTGCTCTTATTTAGCTTCTGAAATGTATTTGCACTATGATTAATATCCAGTTTGTGCTAGTGACTGTAAGAATGACCTCGCCTGCAGTTTTTATCATGAAGTGTGGTTTCATTCTCCATTATTCCACAGATGAGGCTCTGACAACAGTTGCTGCATCACAACAGGAGTTTAAATGATGGGGTACATGCTTTTATTTTTCTTCTCTTTGAGAGTATTGTGACACGCAAGGAGAGCTGCATAAAGCCAGTCAAAATTGGGATTTCAGAGAAAGAGGGAATTTATGTCTTAGAGGAAGTACTGAAAATATTTGTAGTTTAATTTAATTTTCTTTTTTTTATTATTTTTTTTTCCTTGGGTAAAACCCAATTCCAGGCTAAATATATAAATGTGCCATAGATTAAGGGTCTGATCCTGCAACCTGTTAAACACTTTTTCCAGGCTAACAATTTTCAGAGCATCAAGACAAATCAGTATTAAGCACTCAAAACCATGATTATTCAAGTTGCAATTCAACAAACCACTTAAGTAAGCACTTAAAAACCCAGCTGAAGAAGCTGCAGAATAAGGAACATGATTTTTTTCAGATAGTTGGGCAGTGCTTCACACAGTGCTGCCAAAAGCTATGTAATGTATACGAAAATGGCTTTTCCCATTTCAAAAGACACTTAGGTTACACTTAGACCACCCCGTGCAGTCCAGAGCTCATTCATCTTTGTACAAGAGCTAACAGCAGAAATACTAATGTCAATCAACTGATTTCAGGAACTGAGAGGCTATGTCTACTCAGCATTTCAGAGAATCAAACAGATAAAGCAGCAACCCAGGGCTAACTCTGGGATTTCTAAAGTTTTCCTGTATCATCTTGTGTAGATCCACCTACAAGTAACCCATAGCCACTGAAATCATGCAGAGCTTGCACCTCTGAGTAGAGCAGTGTCCAGGAATGACCTGAACCTAAATTCTTTGCCCATGGCACTCTGGAGCCAAAGATGTGCACTGGAGTACATCCTTCAAGCATACTGAAAAAGAGTGAACCCTAAAAAGTTTCTGTGCTGATGCAATTGTGAGGAGGCGTTGCTGGAGTCATATCCAGCACAAGCAATTGAAAGCAACTGAACTGAAGTTTACCAAACCAGCCTGGAAATGTCTGCAGGACCAGCCCAAAGGTTTAGTCATAGGCTAACTTCAGGGAAAGGGAATGTGGCAAGTTTTTTTATATATTGTACCAGAGCATTAAATCTTCACTCTCAAGCTAAACAATGCATTTGCTGTTTATCTTAGTAAAGTGATGATCTTCCTGCTTTCCTTTTTCATATCACAGCCTGCTCTCTCTCCTATTCTCTCCTGACAATAAGCAGCTGCTGTGCAGGAAACAGGGTAACAGAGGTTTCCCTCTCAAGGAGATAACTCATGCAGCTTTATGCAACACAGGCATGAGGATGTAATGCCCCGCCACCCCTTCCCAGCTCCCTGCTCTACAGCATCTCAATATTTGGGACTTACCGTTTACAAGCTGTAAAGATTACAACACCCTGCCAAAAATGGAAACCTCCCCTGGTACTTTGTGACGTCTGCACTGGGTGAAATCACTGAACCAAAAATACATGCGTCGTGCAATCCCTCCAGGTTGGGGGAAGGGAGGGAAGTTTCCCTTTGTTTGTTTTCAAGTAGTGAAATTAAAGGTATTGGCTGTGATTTTCTGCCTAACCGTTTGGATACTGAGTTCTCATTAATGGGAATTGAAAATGTAAATTACCTGGCGTAATATTGCACCTACAATCAATACCTAAGCCAGTGCTTTTCTTTCATCCTTGCTGATGCCTCAAATACCAAAGTTACATTTCACTGAGTCCTCTGTGTTTCTCTTTCCTTAAGGATGTCCAAAGCTTTCAGTTGTTGATAGCTGTCTGAAACACGATTACATGGAGAAAGGACACAATCCTAAATAATGAGAGATACGTTGCAGAAAAAATCCAAAATATGCTATGCACTTTACTTAAAACATTTCCATAAAAGTAATAGCTGTAATCTCTATGTGATTGCAAGAGATGCATGTTCATTCTTTCTTTTAAACCCCTTCACATCACAGAGGAAGTTTTCGGGGCTTGGTTAGTTGTTTTTGACTTTTGGAGGTACTTCCTGCTTTCCAAAAATGAATAAAGCAGTAAGAGTCCTTACCTCACGGCAACTCAGTAAAACTTGACCTCCAAAAGGAAGCTCAATAATCTTTGTTTGGCAAATAATAAATTCACCAAGAAAAACATAATGTTGCAAAAACACTTGAAAATTTGGTTAAATTCAATATATAGCTTCGCCCAAAATATATACATATATTAATAATATATATGCAGTTACTATTGAAATATATATGCTATGTATATATTTCAAGAAGCCTAACAATTTTACTGTGACATTTTCAATGGACTGTTCTGACTTTATATTTCAGAATAAGATTTGCATTTCAAAATTTATTTTAAAAGAAGAAAAGGAAATTTCAAGCAGGTTTAAAACTATAATTTTTGCATTCATTATTTTTACCCCAAAGTTAGAAGATTATTATTTTGAGTCAGCCACAAAGGACTGGTTGTGTCTGCCCTCGACCATGCATAGCACTCTGCCTGAACCGATGCAGCTACTCACTCCAGCTCTAGGGCTGACACACTGTCTGGTACCCTGGGCAGCCCAATTGTGCCAGGGATAAACACACAGGATCAGAAGGAGAAACAGTACATCCAGAATTATCACATGGGGTATAAAAAATACTGGCAGTGCTTCCATCCACTCAAACAGGGGCAAGTTTGCTCAGACCCAAGTGGCAGCCCAATGACTGCTGCAGTGCATGCTCCTCTCTCAGGATGAAGAGGCACGTTCTAACCCCAAGTGGGAGAAATGCTTCATGATGAGCCCCCAAATTATTGCATCTCCTTTTCCTCACTCCTTCTCCACCCAAGGTCCAGGGGAGTCACTCACAAAGGTGCAGGAACAGTGTTTGTTTCTAAAAGACGAGACACTGAAAGCAGTAGCATGTAGAGGGCTAAGGTGTGATATACACACAAGATTGCGGTGCTTTATCTGAAGTTGGGTTTTTAAAGTTACATTAGTAAAACAATGAAAAAATCCTATATGCCTCCCCTGTTTCACTTTCAACTGCTTCCTATTGATTTAACTTCCGCTGATAAAATTACAGGGCTCGGCTAAGCCAATATGACTATTTTAAAAACAATAAACATGTCCAGAAAGGAGACTGCATCTGTTTAAGTGCACTAAAGTTTAAAAATAGTCACACTGATGCAACTTCTGGGTGAGGATGAAGCCAACCTTGCGAATGGGAGCCCAAAATATGTAATATAAATCAACCCTAACAGTTTGTCAAAATAAACATCACCACATAGCTCACATACCCCAAACCCTACTTAACTGCCTGGCCCTTCAATGCTGCTAATTGGGGTCCTGCACCAGCGAAGCTTTTTATAGGATGGGACCAGTTAGTTGCTTAAGGTTAACCCTATGGTTTACTGTTTTGCTGAATCCCAATCTAACAGAAGAGCAAGTGGGCACTATTTCTAAATTTATTCTTTGTTTAACCACTACCCTGGTTCCACTTACTCTATTTTTTGGTGATGCAAGGAGTGAATGAGGGCTATATCAAGCAAACTGGGGAAAATTCTCTTTAATTTCCTTATCAAAACTGTGAATCTCTCACAGCAAATCTTTCTAGAGGCAGAACACAGGCCAAGACAAATGTTCTGAAGTCGCATCATCTAGTCCCTGTAAGGTGTAAAAATCTCAGCATCCCAAGGACAGCAGCAGCAAGTCTTGATGTTCAGATGTACACTGGCATGTTACAGCCACACTGGCAAGACTTAGTCAAAGATGCTCTGCAACACACAGAAATTAACTAGATGAAACTTGGAGTTCAATCTAAATCTAAATCGTCACTACCCCAACCTAAATATCAGCATTATTAAACTTTAATCTACCTCCCCAAATCTGTTACAAGACCCCTGCTATGTTACACAGCACAACAGCAAGAAGTTCACCTGAGATGGATACTACAACAAACGACTTATTTCATGTGGACAAAACCAGGAGCCCTGACTAAAATTAGTTTCTAGCTGAAGTCTCTTTGTTCAGCAGAATTGAGAAAGTCTGCCCACAACAGAGAGCTTGCAGTAATCGTCTTTCAGAAACAGAACAACCCGTGTAGAAACACAAAGCAGTTGTGGCAGGGGCAGGGAGTGCCAGTAATCCAGTTTCTTCGAGGAAAATTCAAGTACCCTAAGAGTTCTTATTCCTTGTCTGATTTCTCTCACAAATCACAGGCTGCTCCCTAATGCAATTTTCTGGAGCCTGAGAATCATAAAGTCAAATACAAACAAGTCTAGTGGAAAATCTCTGACGCTAATCTTGGCCTCCGACGTATTTTTAACAGGCGCTGAATTTGTGCACCGGATTATCCAGATGGCCATACAGGAATCATCCTGATAGGATTAAACCTTTGTGTTGAACTCTGCTCCATCTGTTCTCGGAGGTTTGCCTATCGCTATCAGAATACGAATTTTCAGCCTATGTCTAGCACCAAGACTGAAAGCGCCTGCTCACCATACATGCACACACATGTGTATGCACAAACATATCCTTGAGTACTTGATTAGTAATGTGAGATGAAGTTAGCCTGAAGTTTACCACTAAAGAAACATATTGGTTTTATTATTTGTTTGAAGAACAAAGTACGCAATATCTAAATTCAAACAAAAAAGCATTTCTGTTGTTGTTCTGGGACTTGTTCAATTCATTAAACCATAATATTGCCATAAATTTATAGATGAAGGCATGACTAAATATAAAGCAGCAAGGCTCTTCATCTTTGAAATCTATTAGTGTATGAGAATGTATGACACAATTGCACTTTGAAGATATCATGGTTAAATATTCCAGATTAAAAACCAGCCAACAACGAAACACATGCGTGCACACAGCGTTGGTAGCTGTTATTTGTGCCTCGAACCACTCGCAGGCCAAGAACATAAAAGTAATAATCAGTCCCAGTAAAGAAAGGCTTATTCCCATTACTGTTGCTTTCTGCTTTTATTATCTATTAATGACAGTCTTCTGCATTCATTGTTGCAGTCTGCCAGATGCAGCAAAGATCCATATTCATCATGTGCAAAAACGGTGCTCAGGCTGTCTCTGTGACAGGTTAGGCAGAGCTGCCAACCGAGAGACCCAGGTCCGATGGACGGCCTCAGGTTTCCAGGCCCTGGGCCAAGGGAAAAGGTAGGGTATCTGGCTCTTCTGTAAGAAAAGCATCCCAATGGTCAGAAGGCTTCACTAAATTGCTGTTCTGGCCAGAAATATACTACAAAGTAGTGACTACCCAGGGTGGGAAGGATGGATAAGAAAAATAAACAAAATATTTTTTGTCACCATTGTTGTTGTTATTATTTGGGAGGTTTGCTTCAGGAATGCAATATATGCTCGGCCCATGTTTGCGATGGCAGCAGGACAGAGATGGAGGTGAGGTAACCTGAACTGAATTTCAAGCAGAATCCCTCGCTGCGCTGCAAAGACTGAGACCCCCTTGTCTCTCCTGTGCAGTGTCTTTCAGACCATTTCCTCCTCTGTTCTTTGTGTTGCACTGAATGTAGGGTCAAGCTCCCCCTCCCAGCCATTTAGGCTTTACTTGCAAAAACACCAGCATAAAAATATATTTATAGCTCATAGTATCTGTCCAGCAATGACACCACATAAAACCAGCATGCTGAAAATCTGAGGAGGGAATACTTTGGACTCAAGCCTACAAACGCCTAGAGAAGTTGTTCTTTCAATGTGTCTGATAAAGTCAAGCTATGTTTATATTTATTTATTTAGGGCCATATTCAGACCACCTACTTCAGACATTGAAGCATGTAAAAAGCCAGACTCCAGCTCCGGCTGAGTCAGGCTGCCTAAATTAGGATCCCCTTCCTTTATACGATGAGCAGAAATGGGCAGACCCCTCGGCCTTCTGGAGACCCAGGAGCTCCCCCTTGGCTCCCAAAAAGGGACCACAGCGAGATGAAACCATAATACCAGAGGTAGGAAGCAGCTAGAAGTAAGCCTGTAAGAAATATTTGGCAGCTGATATTGACCAGGAACCTGGCTTCAGGCTTTTCCAGCAGAAAACTCTGTCCTCTCAGATGCACAGCTGGATAAAAAGGCAGCACCCACAGTCACCCCTGAGGTCATAACCCTTGGAAGGTTTTCTGCTGCACAAGAAGCAGACCTATTTTTCCCCAAAGGGCTCCTAACCAGAGCTGCTTTACCTTTCAGTGCCACGAAGAGTCGTATCTGATCAGATACTGTATTTTTGCCCCTTCACCCCCTCAATAGCCCAGGAAGTTGAGCAATGCTCTCACCTGAATATGCTGCTGCAGAGTGCTGTGACCTCAAATCCCAGCCCACAAACTAAAGCCGCAGTTTGGAAGACAAGCAGCTCTGTGGTCAGGCCTGCAATTTACCTCCAAGCCCTGGCCTTCCCTCTCAGCGTGGATCGGGTAACACCAAACCTATGAATTCCATATGCAGGACCGGGTTTTCAGCAAACAGCAACATGAGCTGTATGTTCAGTCCCCAACAGCAGGAGAGATTTAGCAAGCCTGCTGCCCCTGCACAGCACAAACAGGGACCTCTGTGGGAAACGCTCTTTTGCTCTTGCATGGGGTAAGTACTGAACCTCTGGGAGAGTTGCCACAAAGCCATAATGAAAAGGTATTAACCAAAAATAATTAATTCTGAATTTCCTTCTAGTCCTATTGTTAACAGACGCTTAGTGGTAGTACGCTAAAAAATACACACTTGCAAAGTATTTGGGATGAGATTTTTGGAAGCATCCAGCTATCCAGTGATTCCAATCCCACTAAACACCTAAATGCAGCTTTAGGCACTTTGGTGCTCTGAGTTTGACTTTATGTCCAAGAAAGTTCCAAATGATTGCTTTGAGGTACCTACATTTTGGGGTGAACTTCTGACCCACAAAAACAGAGCAGAAGTTTAGAAAGTCCTAGCACCCACTTTATGAAGGACTGCATCTTGTCGAGCATCTCACAGTACCCCTTGCACCTTAACTTGCAGATCTAATCGTATAAAGTACTTTTGAGAAATAAAGTCAAACTGCTAAACTTTAGAGAAGTTTTTCATAAAACTTTTTCTTGATCTTTTTAATAAACTTCCTAACCCTACCCACTTCACTCAATGAGGTCATAAACCAGCATTGCTTATATTACAGTCACTTTCACACTAAGGATTTGTTTTGTCACAAAGTGAACTATAAATTCATGGAATGAAGGTGGGAAACAGAAAGGACTAATTGTGACACACAAAGCTTTCTGGTTATGCTCAGCAAACAGTTTGGGCTGAGATTTTCAGAAACACTTTATGAAGTTGTACCACTGGCTTTAATGAAAGCACACTTTTCCCAATGCTAGGCACTCCTGAAACTCTTGTATTCTGGATTTGGGCCAAACACAAAGCCTGTCTCCATTCCAATATTAATTATTAGTAGTTTATTTTTATTCTTTATTACTAACATTAATAATTTTCAGATGGCAACCCCGATTAGAATAACCATTCCAAACCTCCCACCCTGGTGGGTTCCATTTTCTGCATCAGTTTCCTAATTTATGCTATTAACTCATTTCCTTGAATGTGGAAGAACTTTGGGAAATACTCATTTTGCTGGGGAAACTCTCAGCAGGCACCCTGCAATGGAAGCAAGAGAATTAAATGCTCACACTGGTCTTCTCACAGTTCAGCGAGAAGACCTGCAACCTGAGATGCAAAAATACCAAGTTTGTTATTTGTGAAGTTTTCTAACCAGAATATTCCATGTGACAATTTGGTGGAAAATTTTCAGCTACACAAAAATTAAATCCGTAGACTGTCATCACTCAGCTGATCGATCTTTGGACATAACAGGAACAGAATCCTCTCATCATCACTGATTGCTTTTGGCCTATTCAAATACTGTGGTACATGTAGTGTGAAATATTTGGAATTGTCCAGATACAGGCAAAGTGCTGTGAACACTGGTCTTTGATAATCATGACCTTTTACTATATATTCAGATAAATCCTCAAAACATCACAAGTTCCTGGCCTTTGTTTAGAAATGGCAATTCACAAAATCCTCTCCTTTGTATTCTGCCCATATCAGTAGGAGAATGAAGTGGAAAAAAAACTTTGCCCAACATAATAAAATATTATATGTATATATATAATAAAAACATTCAGCTGGAGCAATTTGTTTAGAAATAATATTAACCATATTACAGTAACATAACGTTATGTAATTTAATGGTGTGCACATTTTGGAAGATTAGAAAAACAATGTTTGGCAAAACTTCACTGCCATACGGTGCAACATCTAGCAAATATTTCTCTAATCCTAATGTCATTCTTCTCCCCTATGATGCCATTGTATTAGTGACATGGTGGCCAGCAAAGCAAATTGAAATGTAATGAATGCTCATTATCTATGAATATTCATTGCCTATTTGAGTGCTACTGAATGTTCTCCTGTATTGCTAGCTGTGAAGTTTCTGCCAAACAGAGCAGCTAAGGTTTTTCTACATGCATTACTGTATTCCGATTCCTCTGAGGTCTGGAGGAAAACCTCAAACCTTCAGAAAGCAGTTGGGCCAGCTCTACAAATACGAGTCAGCTCTCATGGTGATTGGAAAATTTCCATCTGAACTTTTCTCTTATCTGTCTATTTTGCTGTAACAAAACATATTTTTACACAAATCTCCATCAAATTTTAATGCCAGTTTTCCCCATGTTTTCTTCTTTTTTTGCAATTTTGGGAGCACACTTCTGAAAGCTCCTCTGGGAAATTCACAAAATGCATTCTATCTTCATCCAGGTACTATTTTTCCATGAATTCATGACATTCTCATAACAAATAGAGGGTAACAACATATCACAGCGTGACATCATTTAGATATTCTGGGGGAAGGGCTGTTTTATTTTTCATGTGTTTGAAAAACATAAAGAGCAGCTGCTCATGGGTAGAAACTGCCACACCTTATCTGTTTAAAATTTAAGTGTCTCCTCCTTCTGTTGTATTTTATTTTTTCTTTTTCAGTTAGATGTGATCCCTGATGAGTGACTGTCAAGCAGCACTCTTTTCTAACTGTGGTAACTTGAGTACCCAAACTTAACTTTGCAGGAGACATTTCCATGGCCATTACATAAAACCAACTCTTTTTCTTAAAGATTAAAATACTTCAGATGGTCTCTCTTAAGTCTCCTGTGACATGGCAGCAGCAGTGTTAGTACATACATGTTATGAAATAATGCCTAAATGATGAAAATTGTCACAAGCTCAAAACTCCTACTTCATTAAACAATTACAGCCTAATGGCAGGATTGAAGTTCTGGAATCTCCTTCCCAAATCTACCATTAAAAATATGTCTCCCAGGAAATTGTTTAAATCTTGTTTTCATTTAGCTTCAGACTAAAAATAAATTTTGAAGCATCAGAATTGCTGCAACCAGATATTCTAAACTTTTAAGCACCTCTCCTTAACGGCTGATTTATGACCTAGACAAATAGAAACAGAAGATTTTCTGCTTTCTGTTTGACATGAGCGGCTTGGAGAAGGGTAGCTCCACCCTCCCACCCACCCAGTTCTTGTGAAATTCTCAGTAATGGCCAAAGAAGAAGCAGGGGTACGGGCCTGCAGGCAGCTACTCAGCTCTGGTGGAGATTACAGAAATCATCAGCACAATTCAGTGGGGCATAATTTAGGGAACATATTTTGGAGCTGTATGAATCAGAGCTCTGCTGTGTTTTGCTAACCTGATGGATAGTGTTTTCACTCCTGAAGGGACCATTACGAATACACAACCTGGCATCCTGCAGAGCACCAGCCAGAGAACCTCACCCAGCAATTCCTGGGCAAGGAATTACTCAAGCCCATAACCTTTCCCTGACCTGATGTATACCATTTGGGAAGAGACCAGGTCCTGTCTTAATACTGGCAAACTACAGAGAATCTGCCACAGTTTTAGCATTTGTTTCAACGGTCTCTGGAGGTAAAATATTGCTGAGGTCATATTGGAGTCTTTATTTACTTTGAGATTTTCTAAAGTGTATCACCATAACTTTCTGGACATGTTTTGTCTCTTCAGAGGGACTCTAGCTCCATCTGAGTGCACATGCTGGACTAATCCACCCCTGGTATGTTCACTTATATTAGAAACATACAGTAAGACCACAGGGCAGTGAAGAGGTTAATATTATACACTTAGTGAGGTCAAGCTCCAAGAACACATAGCAAGCCATTATGTAAAAAAAAATTGCCTGAATTTATGAGTCACTGCATTTATGAAGGAACTGATATGAGAAAGACAATTTGGCAGAAGTAAAGAAAATGATTTCCAGCTTGAAGTTTTGCAATCCTTCAGTATATCAAGGCTCACTTACTGTTATTACTATCCATGTTGTGCAATGTTCTGAAAGTCACATTTTTTCCCTTGTGTATGCATAGAGATGTCCAACAACCCTAGGTACTCTTCCCTCATAGAAAATAAATTAGAAAGCAGACGTAACTCAGAATAACATACAAGATCCCCTCAAGTAGAGTGGTAGGATCCTAATATTTTTTTTCAATATTTTCCTTCTAAATAATAAATCAAGCCAACTGCATTCCTCTGTATAGAATGATATGGTGCAGAAAAAGCCTGTGTGTTTATATTTTTCACATAATCATGAAAACATTCCTAAGTGAGGCACTAAGATATAACAGGTGCTTCCACCCATAGATGCAATGAGACAAACATGAAAGTTTCTTTGTTTAAGCTGGGCCAGTTTGTGAATGCAGTAGTCCCTGACTTTGCTGGATCTATACCATCTGAGGGACAAAATGTAATAAATTTTGGAGATTAACTTTCTTTCTCAACTTGTTAATATTTTTGCCATCAGACATTATTCTTATATTAACAATTTCTTCAACAAGCACAGACACATGCAACACTAAGGCATTCTGGGTTGAATCAAAATAGTTTACAAGATAGGGAAAAAAGCTTTCCCTTTAATTAACCAAAATAGAAAAAATATACAGTCTACTTAGGCACAGCATAGCAGTCTTAGTGGCAAATCTGTGCACATGCACACTGCGGTGTCTGTGGGATCTCAGACTGCCTGGGTGGGCAGGATTGGCAAGCAAACCTCTTTAAATGCCCCACTGCTGACAAGAGGATCTATCTGATGTACCCAGGTGAGGCACAGCAACTACTACTTTTCATTTACTGTGGGATGCTTTGCACCTGCAGGTAGCAAATAGTCTGAATCATTCATTATTATCATGAACTAAACCAATATAGCAAAAGCTTGATGGCCTCAGGTGCCATAATCTAAGGACCAAATAATCCAGCTCTATTCTATAATTTCTGCTACAGGCAGCCACTAACGATGGCTCTACATATACATATAAAGATCTCTATATATTTCATATTAAAACAATGGCTGGACACTGCTTTAGAAATCATGTTTGTCTTTGCTTCCATCTTCAAATTCTGACACCACGTCCCATAATTTGTCTCTTTCTACCCTGAATCTTTCCTCTTTTGCTGCTGTTGAGCTGACTCAGAACCAAATCACCACCAAACCTCAGCACCACCTAGTTCTTTGGTGCTCTCCTACAGAGGAGGAGGAGGAAAGAAAAGTAAAAGAAATAAAACTGTCCCTTTAAAAAAAAAAAAAAATACCAGCATTTAAGCTGCTTGTCTGTCGTCTTCTTGACAAGGCCACTTGAATGTATTCAGGAATATTTGCATAAATGCTCACAGTGAGTTCACCGTGGCAGCTAGCGCTAATGGTACATAAAGTAATTTAGTCACTTTTCTTAGGCATCCTGTCAGGGTGATAAGCACCCCCTTCTTTGCCTTGTTGCATATTAGATCATTAGATAATAAAGTGTTAGAGCATGCAAACTGACAGGGTCTCAGGGACTATCATTTTTCGAGGGCATTGCATTCTGCCAGTGAAGAAAAATAATAGAGAAACCGATGCTGCAATTGGCTTTACATTTTTTTAGAACCATCCAGAGATTTGGGAGAAAAAGATTTTTTATTTTGCAGTAATAACTGAAAACTTTGCAGACAGCTGCAGTAGTGGACTTCATGCTGGTAAACTTGAAAAGGGTTGTTGCAAACCCTGTCAGAACTCCCCCTTCCACAAGCTAGTCGCTTAAATTGCATTGGAAAGATTTTGCTTTTAAAATTGACACCCTGGGACGAACTACAAGCTGAAACATATTCTACTGGTTGGGGCCTATTGGCTCTTCACTATATATCTTAATATATGTGTACAATTTAGAAAGGTCAACCACACCAGCCTTCTGGTTTACCATAAATATAAAACAAGTGAGGATCCAACTATTTGTGAATGAAAAAGTGATAATTACTGAAAACCACAGATTGCTGTGGCTTACCCTATTTATACCACACAGAGATGCATGAAATAATTTGCCTTTGCGAGCTATTACTCTTGAAAGATAGATATATTTATTTGAAATATGAGCTTCTTAACCCGCTGGTTTCAAGGAGGACAGTGTGTGGAAATGAAACCATGATCTAGGTTCCTAGTTATATTCAGAGATATAAGCCACGAAAAGGAACTTTCCTTTTACTGCCTGACAAGCAGGATATAAATAGAGATGTGTTGCATGTCCCAAAAATAATCCAGGCTACCTGCTAATGAGATGGTAAAAACCCAAATGTGGAGACACTAGGCTCCTGAGTGGCTCAGGAGGTAAAGCTTCCTTTCTAGCTTTTTGGCATCCAAAGGCTTTTTTAGGTGTCACTTAAGCTGCAGCTCCATGTTAAAGAGCAGTATGTCTCAAAACAGCTTTGGAACGAAAAATAAACTGGATATGATCTAATGAAACTAGGCAATCAGCACACCTTCTTCATACATCCTCTCTCCTCTTTCCCAGTCTCAGTCCTCTCACAGTCATGTATTCATCACTATTGTGATAAAATATTTGATTTAAAGAGTCAAATATCTACAAAAGTGCACGGAAATACATTTGGTCAAGGGCATATCATAGCTAGACTCCAGCATTTCAAAACCTGTGACCAGAAGTTGCTCAGCAGAGCAGTAAACCAGAGACAAACAAGCCATGTCTCTGTTAGTCTCTGATTCACCATTTACAAATATTGTTCAGGTCAGTCTGTCCTCCCCCTAAGGGGGGGCAGGAAAGCTGGAAAGAGGGAAGACAAACAGTCTTTTCTACTTACACATGAAGATATTATTCAAGATAAAAATTGCAAAACCAGGAGGATAATAATATACTTTGAGACTCGAAGTAAAACTGAAAATTAATTTCAGTGAAGGAAACTCTCATCTGTTCCAACAGGTCTAAAGTTCTTGGTGGTTGCCCAGAATTCAACAGCATTAAGCCCAGTTGAGACTTTGCCCACTTTTTTCATTCAGTTAAGTGTTTTAGACATTCAATACTGACATTTGAAACAGTTACTGGATTTTTTTTTTCATTATTATTATTTATTTTGCCATCTCCTGGGACACAAATATGCACAGAATTCCTGGAGAGATGGATTAGAAGATTTAGCTTAAAAAGAAAGACTGCACCAAGCCTTTGGGAAAAGTGTAATTTTGTAGTATGGAGGTTACATTCAAAAGTAAGAATTTATTAGTGGTGGCTTTATGAGGTTGCTTAAGAGGTGTCTGAGAAAGTAGATCAGAAAAATTACTTTTCCCACCAAGTGTACACATGGAGATAGTTTGCAGATGTTAGCTTTTAATGGTAGCACAGTAACCAGAGTTTGTATAAATACGTAAGCATAGTATTATCCTTTTTTGCTTCTTTTTTTGCTGGCAGAATCTTTCAGGTAGTAGGAGTGGTAAAATGGGATGCTATTACACCATGCACACAAATAGGAACATTTATAAGTATGAGAAAATAAGAATTGCCTTGACCAAAAGCATGCGCTGAGAAGACTGCAATGGGGAAAAAAAAATCCTACACTAGCAGGAATATAAACTGAACATTAGAGGTTTTTGAAAGACTAGACTTAATGGAAAGATTACAAAGTTGCACAGAGTGAAGTTTCCTTTTGTAATGTTCTGCCTCCTGCTAATTAATAAAGACAGAGTTTGTACATTCCTTACAAAAATTCAGCAAAAAATTATGACAGTGGTTTGTTTATTAAATTAGGTTGTTGGCAGGATGAAAAAAATTCTATAACATGAATTATAGCTGAAAATGGCTCATAGCCTACATAAAAAGTTAGAGCTAAATAAATACAGATGTAAGTTATGTTTATATAATGAGAAACGCTGCTGAGCTCAGAATTTTAGGTTAGTAAGTGTGAACTACAGACCTGATTCTGCAAACACTTATCAATACCCTCAACTTTACTGACACAAGAAGCCTCATTGATCCCAACATGACCATATGTGCACATAATCTTAAATATATGCATAAGTGCTTGCAGGACTGATGCTTGAAAGCAGGAACAGAAAAGAAAGCTATTTCCACAGGAATCCTCTGAGTAGTAGAAATTCATACATTTGCCCATTTCTCACTATTAATAATTTCTTTTAACATATCTACTGAACATTATTTCTGAGTGGCATTCACTTTCCTGGAGAAAATTTTATCTGGTTTCTTCAAACTCTTTGGAAAAATCTATTTAATTATTCATCAGATCCTTGGCAAATATTTGTGAAACAAACCAGCATAAAGGACTAGAGCTTTCTACACTCAACAACTTCAATAGAGGCTGAGGGTACACATCTCTTAGAGGGAGCAAGCACCTATTGAATTAGGATTACAAACAGCTTTGAAGACAAAGAGCTTTTCTACCAAGCTGGAACAGGGAAAGGGGAGTAAAATGCCCTCTGTTTTTGGTGTTTGTTTTTTGTTGTTTTGTTTTATTTTCAGTAGTAGTCACCAACTTTGAGGACAAAGAGCAAAACAAAATGTTAATCAAATCCAGATTTTTCAGAGTGCATTTGTACTCAACAACTCCCATTTTAAGCACCTACAGTCAGCAGCAGATATTCTCTTCCAGGACCAGTTGATTTTCTGGAAAAGATTACTAACCTCAAGGCTGCTCCCAGTCACAGCCCCCATTCCACCCTTACTGGTGCTCACTGTGCTTTCAAACAAGCCAGCCAAATTGCCTTGCACCGTTTCTCCTTCAAACATTTCAGCAAAATAAGCCAGACTGGCAAAGAGTTATTGCTGAAACTGTTAAACTCAAATGGACTACTTTAGATTGAAGGAGATTAAGGAGTGATCAGACTATCTTGGCTGGCATCTCTGTGGTAGAGATTAGCCTCCAGCAAGGAGGAGAGGCCAGCAGCTGTGGCATGCGAGGAACAGCGACTTCCTCAGCTGGCACAGCTGGAGCCAGAAGAGAACATTCGTCCATGGCTTGAGTAAGCAGATGGATTTCCAAAAAGGCTTTGCTTTCATTATAACAATTCAAAGAAACAGCTGGATCTCCTAGAGAGCCCTGCAATCTGTAGATAGTAGTAATCCAATCCCAAATTTGGGTGCTGAGCACTTCAGAAAATATGCAACATCCTTTAGATGCACAGTCAAAAATCAAAGAAATTTGGAAAAGGTCAATTTTGGGTACCAAACAGACAACCCAAAAATAAATAAAAAATCACCATACTTCACAAACACACAGAATAGATTCTGCACCCATATTTGTCTACTAGTTTGTCATTTAGCTAAACTTAGTGCTGACCTAGTTGAAGAATTCCACCTGGAGGCCAGTCCCAAAGGGAATGATTGTTACACAGCAACTTGAAACCAGTGGTCAGAGACATAAACCAAATAAATCCACATTTAAAGTAGCAATGCCAACCAATGAAAATGATATGCCTACCATGTTCCAGATAAGAAGGCGTACCTTCCGAGGGATCAAGTCTTCGAGCTCTCCGCCCATGTTTAGAATTGTTGTGCACAAACATATTGTCCGACACTGCCAACACATGGCCATCAACGTTGACTGTTGTAGACACCACAACCTGCAAGCACAAGAGCAAAATGGAGGAACATTCGGATACATATGTCTGTTTTTTAAGCACAGAGTGTAATAAACTCAGTTAAATAAATAACAGCTGGGAGCTGTAGAAAATTGCATAGCTATTTCACATAATAACTGGTGCTTATGCTGTACAAATCTAACAAGAGACGCTATTGATGAGTGGGTCTTTGGCATCGAAAGCTTTTGATGCAGTTTTAAGTCAAATTGCAGAGTTTGTAGCTGCATGGCAGACGGCACACTGTTAACCATCATTTTAACAAGAGGATCTTTATTAAGTATTTTTCCCGTATGTACAAGGGCAGCTGTGTTTCACCCTAAATTATCCTTCAGTTTCCATGCTCAAGTAGATAGAGCTGTTGACATTGCAAATGAGAATCAATTCAGAATAAAAGAAAACAAAAGTGTATTTTGTGAAGTTGCAATTACATTTGTTACATTCCTCCTCCCTCCCACCCCTCATCTAACACTGCTCCCTGTTTGGTACAGTCACTACAGGTTGTTTCTCCTGAGCTCTGTCTCAGAGGGTACTCATAGGTGTCTTCATATATGCATGCACACTTGACAGTGGAGATTTGATCTGGGAAACATAAAACTATTCAACCAGCATTAGCATTATTTGTATTCACTAATTTATCTCAACGTCAACACTTTTGACTTGGTTCGAGGTGAGGTGGTGGAGCCCTGCTCTGGAGACAGAGCCTGATGCTTCTGCTCCCTGGGGGAAACCCAGGGTGGGAGAGAAGCCAGTCTGAGGGGATCAAATGGGTAAGTGTTGGGAGTTAGGAGCCCTGAGTGATTGCAGGGGTCCAGAGGGACCTCTGGACCTTGAGGCTCAGCAGACACTATCCAAGAGGAAATCCCTGTTCAGGCTGAGGGCACCTGAGCCACAATCTGTAGGGAAGGAAATGGCAGGGGGTGAGCAGGACAAGTTCCCAGCAGAGCCGCAAAATCATCACCCCGGGTTTCCTCCTAACCCAGGTCTCCTTCCACCCCACTCCAACCATGTAACATTGCAGCATCCCTGGCTTTTCATTCAGCTGCCCCCTTCCACAGCCTTTTCCCAAGAAAGTACATCATTATCGGGGTTTTACCCCAGCCAAGGGTTTGGCCTTCAGCCGGCTGCTGGTTTGCCAGGAGCACACGCTGCCTTCGAGAACTTCCACTAAAACAATCAGAAGAAATGACCTACACTTCTCCTTACATTAAACAGGGAAAGGGATTAAAAACTGAAACCCACAGAGATATGTTTATTCATGCGACCTCTTACAACCAAATATAATAATTGTCTGTTAATTGCAGTTTCAGCTCCCACCTCATGCTTCGACATGTGAAACAGCAATCAGCAGCTCCTGTTTAATCCACCTATTATGTTGACTAATTAACTTTGCTCGACAGTTTATTTCTTCCTCCATTATCAGCCCCTGTCAGCCGCAAGCACACTGCCGCAAAGGGGGACCTCAGCCCTTTTGATTGATCACCGATAGATTGACATGCAGATTAATTTAATTAGAATCACCTCACTTGAGAAATGAAAGACAATGGCAAGGAGGCTAATAGATCTGCTCTTATAATGAGGCAAGCCTCCAGAGCCATGGCAGAGGATTTCTGATTTATTTTGCTGAATTCCCCAGTCGCTCTGAAAGGCTCTTGCTTTAATTGTTCTTGGTTTTGAGAGGCTTTAGCCTCTGAAGAGGTGAAATGCTTTACAAGGATTGGCAAACATTGCTTCAACTCTCTCAGGAAGCTGCTGCCTCTCAAAGTTGGTCAAATGGGGACACTTAAAGGATCGCTTACAACATTTCAATTTCATCACTTGAATTGGATTTAAAAATATTTTCCACCTACTTCTGACCACCTATAAAATGCTTAAAAATATAAAGTAAGTGAAGCTGCTCAGATGCCTATAACTAATCCCAAAGTTTTGTCTCTAAAGAGAGGAATACAAAAGAGAATAGTTTACATCTAAAGGATCTTAAAACCATCCCTCAGAATGGCATTCCAGGCAATAGATTTTTGTGTGTGTTATAAGTGAAAGATATTAAAATACAGAATAAATGATTCAAGAGCTCTTACAGATGGAAATTTGGGAAAAAGAAAGCACCAAGTGCTGTAGGTAAGTTCTTCTGAAATCAAACTAGGAAAAAAAAAAAAAAAAAAAAGAAAAAGAAAAAAAAAAAAGAAAAAAAAGCCCTATATATAAAAATTCCAAAAGGGATTTCAAAAGTAATTTATCCTTTGCGTTCCTGAGGGATAGAATAAAGTTTATGATATTTTCAATAAAATATGATCTTATAGTAAGTGGCTCAGGGTTTGCAATCTTATTTGTGCACTTGCATCCATTGTAAATTCTTCACAACTGGGATTTTGAGCCAAATCCTTAGCTGACATTGCCTGTCATAGCCCCATGATTTATACCGCCCCCTTATCTTCTTCTATGGGTCTGCTAAGAAAATTAATACTATTGCAATTAATAAAAACAACGACAATATCAAATATTTCCCCCAACCCAAAAAACATATAGGTACATACATATTGCCCACTGAAGCTGATCAATCCTGTGCTGGAGCCCAAATTTTTGAACATTTCTAGAAAAGGCATTCCAAAAACTAACAATTCAAGAGTAATAATAGCAAGACAGGTCCCAGACTTGCAGAAGACATGTATGTAAGTAGCTGTCTCTAGCCATGCACATTTCTAGGGAAGAACTCATGGAAACAATCCTAGTGAGGTCACTTTTATGGGAGTAAAGCTATATTTGATTTTTCCCCCTCAGGTTTCCAAAATTCTTGATGCGACAGATTTTGAATTACTTAACAGTGTCTTCCTACCTGCCTCCTGAGTTTGATTTACTACAAAGAGACCACACTGGTGTGGTTCTTCAGTGTCGTTAGCAGAAGAAACTATAAAAGGAATCCCCAAGAGAAACTGTTTCCAGTGTCAGGAAACGCAGAAAAAAAAAAAAAAAAAAAAAAAAAAAAAAAAAAAAGTGGTTACTCCTATGTGTCTGTCTGAAATAAAAATGATCATTCATACTGCACTTGTAAGAAACAGCCAAAAACTGTGTAATGCTTTAAACACAAAATCTCATTAACTCTAGAATACTGAAGATATACTGCACTAACGAAATATTAATACCCCGATTATTAACAGAGAAAAAACTACACCTTGAATATTGTGTGCCACAGTTACATACTTGGATTGCTGCAGAGCACTTACATACTTACAAGTTCTGCTCATATTTTTTAATCTAAAAAAATACTACACTCTCCTCATTTTGATTTTGAAATGATTCGGATATGTTCGAGTCAAAGCACATGCTAAAACTAATTTGTGGAGAAATCATAAAATTAGGGGGAGGGGAGAGCCAAAGTAGATGTGGAATGGGCACTGAGGCATCCTAAAACACAGACCATAGCAAGAGGGAAAGGCACACTACAGTTTAATAAATGATTAATGAGGTGCTGACACATTAATGTAAGCACAGGGACAACCAGGCCTGCCAAATCTCAAACCTTTCCAAATTTTGTCAACAAAACACAGTTTTAATTTGGGACAGGCAAACACGGAAAACGATTTTGAGCTTTAGCTTCAGCCCTTCATAGATTTTGAATTTAAATCCTGTATCAACATCGGAGGAGACAGGGGTATGAAAGAAACACATTGGTTTATAACTTTGTTCAATGAAGTTGGCACTATCAACTGCATTAACGTATCACAACTCTATGAATTATTCTGCCTGCCATTAAATAGTTCGGTTGTGAATGCTTTGGAGCTTAGTTAAAAAAAAAATATTCTGAGACCAGGAGCCTGTAGATCAAGCTATTTATCCACGTTTAGCACTCAGCCTGTTTATTTGTTATAGTACCTCACCTAATATATCAAAATTAAGCATTGCATGACTCCTCATTTTTAACCACAGCCCATTAAGCTTTGCTAACTGATTAAGACATAGCATGTTCCTTGTGCTTTCAATTTTCTCCAGTGTATAGTGAGGGTTCTGATATTTTTGTGATGTCCCCAACATCCAGTGGCAACGGCAGAGAAAATCTGATTAAGATCATTTCCAGCTTCAAACTGTGTCATTAATGTTAAAACTGTAACTCCTGCATTTGCTGCTCTTCTGAAAGCTATGCAGAAATGGCTCGAGCAACATCTTTATTTTCACCACCACTTGGTGACCTCTTCCTAAAATGTCTTGACTTCTTTACACTAGTAATTAAAAATTTCTTTCAATTTAATAAGACACTTGAAAACGTGTCTAACTTAAAGCACGTAAGTACAATACATTCAGTAATCTTGCTCACATGCACAAGGCCAGGTGCTTAATTACCTTGTTGAATTGGGCCACAGCTCTCAAGCTCTCACTTCTATTTTCCAGATTTTTTTTTTTTTTTTTTTGGCCTTTACCTTCTCTGGGGATGAAGCCTTGCATGTCCAAATTCCATTATCAGGTATTCATGAAGCATCATCTCTTTCCCTTATGCAAATTTGCAATAAGACACAAGTGGCTTCAATTCAAACATGAGTGGCAGCATCCCATGGAGGCAAACCAGCAGCCTAGGCTGGGCAAGAGCTTGTGCTAACAGCATCAGTGTGGCAATTTCTAAGTGACTTTCAAGGTTTTCATAATAAACAAATGTTTGGGGTTTTATACAGTGACTCAGTCTGAGAAGTTTTCTCTAAATTAAAACTCGACGTGTCAGTTTGCAAGCAGTTGTGCTAAAACAAGAACAAGATAACTGGGGCACCTGGGTTTCATTAATTACAATAATACACAAAACTGTTTAGGTTGTGTGAATGCTGAAAAACAAAATCTGGCCAGAATTCACCCATGATACCACCTACTTATTACTATTACTGCTGACTGGGGCTCTACAGCCCATCCCACCAAGACTGATAACTTGTGACAAAGAATGTAAAAACAGGCTGAGCATCTGCTCCATGGGGTTTTTGGAATAAAAAGGTAAGGTTGGACTAAAAATAAGTGGCACTGCCAAATGTTTTGTGCAATTGGGCTGATGAAATACAGAGATGAAGTAATTTTCTTGAGAACAAATGAGGAGTCTGTAGCACAGATGAATGCTCAACTCAAGTCTTGAGTCCTTGCATAGACAGTACTTTACTTTTTCTCTCTGACTGTCTCTCTCTGCTGCTAGAGACACAGCTAACGCAGCCAGGGCCAGCACTGCTCTAGAACGCACTTCTGCTGGCACTTGACCCTGCTGATATACAGCACCAAGTTGTCACATGCCTGGGCAGCTCAGACATGTAGAGAAATGTATTTTCTTCCAGACCCACAACTACTTTTATGTTAGGCCTATTTCGCTAGTATATTTGCAAGCAAAGTGCAGGATAAAACTTCCTAATTCACTTCCATACGTGAATGAAGACTCACATGCAGGTCTTCTGAATCAGCACATACTCTGCCTCCTCCCTGTGCTTTCTTAACCTGTCTTAGACCATACTACAGTCAGTCAATTCCCTGTTGCAGGGAATAGATCTATTAAGAAAAGAAATTTTCAGCATGAACTATTCTTAAATGGTACAAGACTCATGCCCCTGGCACTTCACTGTCTCCCCACCAAAACCACAAGCTCTGTTCTAATAATTCCTAGCAACTTTGGGTGACAGATAACTGACACCATGCCAAAAGGTGGACAAGTCACCGGGCAGCTTGACAGTCCAGCACAGCTGAGGAAATAAAGCAAAGGAAAGGAACGTCTCAATTTTTCTGTGAAAAGTGTGTGCTACTATTCAAAAAGTATTTGGAAATGCATTAGTTTCATCTTTTTAACCATACCTTTGACGTAACTTTAAGACAGACTTTTTGAGTCACTTGGAATATTTCAAAAGTGCAAAGCAATTGATGACAAACACTCTACTCACTTCACAGGGGCCTAGATTTCATTTGGTTCCTATACAACACTGTCTCAAACATCTAAGTGCATCATATTATCAAGATACTACATGTATACTTGGTCTTTTTCACCCCAAGAAATAAAAAATGAAGCCTGGATTCTGTAGCATGGTTGTTTTATTTTAAGTCTGTTGCTAAAAGAACAAGATTTGAAAAAAAAAAAAAAAAAAAAAAAAAAATGAAAAAAAAAAAGCCTGGGCACTTAACAGGATGCTGCAAGCTTCAATACCACCCTGTATTGTACTATGAGTGGTTCACTCTGCTGAAAGTGATTAATTTCTTGAAAATGCTAAGGTCACACTAATTGACATGACCTGTGTAATTAAGCAGTCTCTGTTTATACACGAAAAGCTCAACTGCTGTGAAGCTGGGTTTGTATGACAGAATGTCTTTACAAGTCAAGAGATCAACAACCTTTCCTATGTCCTACCTACTCGCCGACACAGGCTCCTGATTGCTGCTCTGAGAGAACACGCAAAAGCATTACCATATGAAAATCAGCCTCTAGCCTGGACAAGCACAAACCCAGCAGAGTGTTCATGTTGTGAAGCAAGCTCTGACAGGCCCCAGGGGTGACTGCTTGGTCTAAATCCCCATGCTGGTGAGTCCTTTTTCCACTTTCTCCTTCACTGATAATGCCCTCTCGAATCATGGGAGAAATGTGACAGAGGGAAGAACATGGGGTGAGAAGCCAAGGGCTCTGCCATGCTAATGCTAGCTTTTATACTGATTAATTTAATCCCTGTGGCCACATCTCCTCCCTTCTGCACATCTATGCTTCCAGGGGCAAATAACATCTTTCTGACTTCCAGTGTTGTTGCAATTAAGCAGTTCAACAAAAGACATATGTTTTACATGTAAATACTATAGCCATTTACATATCATTTAGCACTTTTAACACCACAATGCCATGAAGAAACAAACAAAAATTCTGAGCTACTGCAGAAAGCAACAATTACCTTTTGGAGTCTTCTTGTTCCAGAGACCCATAGGGTCAATGGGACAAACCTCCTGTTTTTTCCTCAGCTCCCTGTGGCAAATCCCCACTGAATGACTACGTCGTGTTTTCTCTCTGTGCTCTACCTACCCCTCCCATCAAAAAGGAAGGTCCTTTGGCTGTCTATACCATAATTTAATTCAGCCGATACGCAGGTAAAGCATCATTGGCACATTCAAATGACCACATATCCAATACCAGGCTTGGAACAACCACTCTCAACATTGCCACCGTACAACTCTCTGCTGTCAGCACAGAGAAGGGCAAGCACAGTTCATCTTCCTAAGGGATACTGCTGTTCTTACCCCAAAAGTGGTCATGGACATATGGGTAGCATAAGAAAATGTCTTTGGCCACCTGAAGCCGTGTTGACATCATAGCTCCTGAGCCCCACTCCCACATGCTGCAACAATGGGGAAATTTCAGACCAAAATATCCCCCAAAAGATACACATAACAGGACTGACTACAGGGATGGACCATCACCACATTGATACACATTTATGAGTCTTCAGTGCTGCAGAAAAATAACTCCTGAAGTGTAAGCAGAATCATGAGCTTGATTTTGTTGATGAATTACTCTTATACCATCCTCTGCCCTTTCCAGTAAAGACAGTGCTCACTTAGTTTGACGTGTTTACATGAAGGCAATTTTCCAGGTAGAACGGAGAACCTAGGTTGCCTCATAACTTAAAACAACAGTGAGGTCATTTTGTTTTTCCTTTTCATCCTTTCACTTCCTATGGAGATGACTTTATCTTCAAGAGTTTTCTTGCTCAGAGGAAGAAACCCCAACTACTTCCTGCCAATTCTGCTGTGACGAGAAGTCCTCAGGCAACATTCTGTTGCCTTATTTTATTTTTTATTTTTAGCATCTCCCAGGGAATTACTAAGTTAGTTTGGGTCAAAGTACTTCTATCCCTAACAGCTACTGATTTAAGAGGAAGCATGTCCAACTGACCTGAAATCGACGCATGTCTCGAGGGTTTCCTGCATTTTTTAGGCAATTTTGGTTACATTTGAGAAAAAATTTCAAGAAGAACCTGTGAAGAAAGAGAAAGAGAAATAGACATTAACATCTCATGAACAGTTTGCAGTAATTACATGTAACATCTGCACGTTTGGTCCAACAAAGCCGTGCTTACATTAGTAATCCTAACTCAGACAAAGTCATCCTACTGACTATCCACTGGGGGAACAGAGCTGGTACGGGCCCCAGTACAGCAAAACATGTAAGCACACCCTAAGGTGTAAGCATGAGTTTATTAGATCTGTTGTGTCAGAGCCATTAAAGCTTGCAGAGTTGGTCTCTCTTTTGTACTAAGTGGCCAACCTTGTGGTGCCATCGAGAGCAGCAGGGAAGTACAAGACATATATTTTGGTTCAGCAAAAAGAGGATAGAAAAACGCCAGCCAAGAAAATTCCCATATCTACCAGTGGAGTTTTGTTTCACCAGTTTGCTTTAGTATGCAAATTTTGATTTAATACAAAAATAACTAAACTGTTCCATACGATCAAAATCTGCCTTCCACAGTGAAACTTGGTTTGTATGTAACACTAATTCTCAAACAGTGGCTAGTGAAAGACCAAAACCCTGAGAGAGAGAGGGGGAAGTCTTGGTTAAAAGACTCACTTCATGGAAAAATGAAATATTTTCAATGCTGTCTATTTCCTGACCATACGCTATTCACTGAAGTAGCTATATGACCCTGACATATCTCTCTAAGAAAAGACATTGCATTTTAAAAAGCCAAAGAAAAAAGCAAACATTTCACTGAAAATATTTCCTTCAGTGTTATGCATCAGTGGACTGTAAACCCATAAAGACAAGTCAATGAATAATAGCGGGTTTCAGATTCCAGGCTTCCTCCTTGAGAGCCAAAGTTTATCAACCTTTTGTCCAAAATAAACTACAGACTAAGGCCTACTAAAGCTCAGCTGTGCAAAATGTAATCCTACAGCAAGTTTAAAACCTAGCGCAACCAGACAGAGCAGCATTACATTTGCAATAACCATCAGTTGACTAAGCAGAAACTAATCTGACCTGTCTCCATATACAAAAAGCAAGGCAGGGAATTGTTTGATCCTGTTTTACTTGAAATTGGAAAGTTAACTTTTGCAATCATCCATCTTTTAACACCCAAACTGAATGCTAAATCAGCAGAATTTGCACATGCTGCTACCAAGAAAGGCAAAACTGGAGGGTAAACAGCTTCAGAAAATCCCTTTTTGATGAGCAGCATTCTTTGCCCCACTCTAGTTGTGATGCTGCCCTTCAAAGAAGCAAGTTTTGGTGCTTGCTTCTCTATGCCAAGGAAAGCATATCAGGCATACATCTGCAAGGACAAGTTCAAACTCCAAGGGACTGTTTTCATTAAAGAAAAGTAAGGTAATGAGGAGGATTATAAATTGCAATGCTCAGGATTATCAAGGACTGGATCTCCTGACCCACAAAGTCCCTTCTCATCCTGTGCTCATAAATAATAGCACGCGATCAGCAATCAATATAAAATAAACAGCCGCCACACTTGAACAGGGCTTTGGAGACTCTGCATTTGTTTATGCCAAAATAAAGAGTGGTGTATGCTGTTAGGTTTTCTCATCAAGCAGGTTCTGATATTCAATAACTGAAAGTTGGTGCTATTTGTTGTACGTGTGTGTGTCTTTTTAAGCCTCTAATGGCCAGCTGTGACAGCCCGATTCAGATTGTGTAGAAGAAGCTGTCAGCAGAAATCTTGGCATCTCAAATCCAGACAACTGCTTGCCACCAGGCGAAGGTTTGTACTCGTGCCAGAATGGATTTTGAGAGACAAGCAAATAGGGCATTAATTCCGCCAAAGAAAAATGAAAAGTGGGGAGAGTTCAGAATCTTACACTTCAGATGATGGCTTTCCTGTCAACAGCTCATCATTTAGCTCGTGCGCTATGAAGGGCACGGACATCAGATCCCTCTTGCCCTAAGCTGGCCCTATCATGCAAAATGCTGGCAGGATCCAGAGACCACCCCTCCATGCAAGATTGCTTGCTGAAATAAAAAGCCTGGCCATCTGTTGGGAGGCAAAGACATCCCTGTCAGCTGGTGCCTCCAGCCTCAAACAGGCCCTTATGTGGCAAAGCCTCAGTACCACTTACTCTTTGGGGAGAACCTGCGCTCACCCAGGGTTTGCTGGGGGACTGTTCACAGCTCTGCCGAGTGCCGAGCTCAGCAGCTGCCTGCTCAGTCTGCCGCAGCCCAAGTGCCACGCCACAGCCCCTAGCAGAGCTGGGACATGGGAGAATCAAAAATATCAGCACTGAAAGATAGCAGCAGCCATGCAAAGGTGGAAAGAGCCTTCCCAGGCTGGCACCTCACAGCACATGCAAGTTGTGCAGCTGGCAGCTCCACACATGGACCCCAGAAGAGGTGAAAACTCCTGGTGGAGCACTCTGGAGAAACACTGTGCTTTCCAGCTCAAAGGCTGGGAGAATCACTATGAAATACAAGAGCTGGGTTTGGGGGTTTGCAAACTGACCTATAGTTTCAAAGTCTTACTCCATTTCCATTGCGCCATCTCCCCCAAATCCTACAGAAGTTTCAACAAAAATAAACTGTAGAAGAAGTTAAACTCACCTATTTAAACCTATTAAAAAAAACTCAGGCAAGCAAGCAAACAAAACTTCCTTTGAATTAAATCAACTCAAGAAAAAATAACTTTAAAAAATCCAACAATATTTTCAGAGGAACTTGCAAGACACCATGCTTACACAGCCAAGATTGTTCTCTGCATTTTAAGTACAAATTCACCAGTTTATAGACCATGTCATGCCAAGTGCTGTATTTTTGTTCCACTGAAAGACAAAACAAAGTATAAGCTCTACTTTGTTTGGGAGTGCACCAGAGCTGGAGTTCCGCAGCTCCACGGAAACATCCCATGCTCACCCAAGCAAGAGGTAAGCGGCTCCTGGGCTGGCATGGGGTGCCCCAACCGATGAAATCCCTGCTCCAGCAGGCAGGCAGACTTGTACGGATTAGGACAAGGGCAGAGCAGCACTGTCTGATCCATGGGGTTCACCCTAGTCCCTCTATTCTCCCTCAACTCCTGCTCAAAACCTCTTGCCCAGGTGCCTTCTTCACCTCAAGTCCGCTCCTGCCAGCCTTGCTCATTAGCAACACTTCACTCTGCAAATATTTCAGATTTAGATTGACAGGACTGGTCCAGGAGAAGTGCCAGTGGAGCTGAGCCCTTTGTAAGCATAAACTTCCATGCCTGTTTGTTTGCATCTAGCTTCTTCACAGTGCACTTTTATTTTATTTTTTTTTTTTTTTTCCAGTTTTAACTTTCTCCCCATTTGGCAGGGCTGTGTAGCATTAATCCCAACCACAGAGGATATATAGCATTAATACTAACCACTGGGGTCTGAAATTCATTCCCAAGATGAAAAAAATGTGCAAAACAGAGGAGCGTCAATAAAATCTTCGACTTTAACTCTCTCTCCAAACTTATGTGACTGCTAAACACCAGCTCTTCTGCCACACACGACTCAGTCATCAATTACACTTATTGCTACCATTAAATGTTTCTTTTTTGCATGAATCAAAGAGAACGTATTTTCCAGCTCCCTTCCTGACTGCTAACATCCCTGGCACAAAGACCACTGGTGCATACGGAGCAGAGCAACACAAGCTAACTCCACGCGAGTCAGCTTAGGTCCAGAACATGCAAACTTTTACAGAGCACCTGGATTTACTGACTTACGCTGCAATTAAATCAAAGGACTCCGTGCTTCACCCTATGTCCCATATGGGCATGGTTGGACAGTATGGGACTGCAGTTCGGAGGAAAAGTAGTTAAGTTTAGGTTTTATTTAGCTGCAATAAGACGCAGTGCTGGCTGCAAAATCTGCTCAAGCAACAGTCTCTGAGCAGGTAATCCATGCTGTGGTATCATGCTACTATAAACCTCTGAGAAACTGCAAGGACCAATGTAGAACCATAACCTTCAGTTAAATACAAAACTCCAGTCTCAATCAGACAATCAAACAAGCAAACAAACAACTTGAACTTCTGTTGTTTGCATGCCAGCTGGAAGCCCTAACAAATGGGTTAGTAGCTCTTCTGGAAGGGTTCTCTCCTTTTCTTACAACCTGATAAAAAATTCCCTTCGGAGATAAATATTGTTTCCTTATAAAACTGCTGCATTCCCAGAAAGATTTTGGTGTCAGCAGGACTCACCATTTGCTCCCTGCACTAAATGCACTCACCATTGCCCTCGACTCTCTGCTAGCAAGGGGTTCTTTTCCCAGCCCAGTCTGGGCTCTCTGGTTGCCCCCAGTGTGTTCCCACACTGCTGTGCTGCTTCTGACTTCTGACACCTGCTCCCTGCCCCTGCTGGCTCCTTCCTGGCACCCATCCTCTGATTGCCCTCCTTCGGCAGAAGATCCAGTGAGCACACTATAAACTGGAGGTCACTCCAACATACTCCCTGCCATTCACCACTGCCCACCTTGTCCAGCTCACTGCAAAGCTTCTGGTTTGTGCAACGTCCACCCAGCAGCATCCCTCTCTTTGTCACTGCTACCTACCACAGCGATTCAAATCAGATAAATAACAGCAGAAATCAAAATACTAGCAATAAAGATGTAAAAGGATTTTGCCTTCTTAGTTTACTTGCCACCACAAATTAATACTCATGTTTATTAAAATCAAACAAAGAATTAAATTAAAGAAAGCAAGCAGTGACATGATCTAGGTCGGTTCTCCTGTCACTCCCCCAAAGGAAATTTAAAGGAACTCAAACACGAAGACTAAGCAGTAGGATTTTCTTGCCATTGCCACAATAAATACGTCTGTGGAAGGAGAAAAAAAAAAATAGTTGGAAAGGGAAGACCTGCTGCATTCCTGATGCTGAAGAAAAGCTTGTTTGTTCCCAACACATTGGAGAAGTTGTTCAGGAACAGTTCATCCATGTGAAAATATGACAGCTGTCGGGCTGCCAAGGTCAGCCAGAGCAGTGGCTATCCATAAAGTGAGCACCAGTTATACAACTCAAACCTGTCTAGGGCAAAACTGAGAAAACCCAGCTTCTCTGTGGTGTAAACGCATTTGACAGAAGAGGGCAAATTTAGGCTCCTGGATGCAACACAGAAGTATATGTGGGTTTGCAAAATTAGTAAATACAAAATACACGGGTCACTGCAATAATTAGCAACTGTCCAGCAGGCTAAAGGACTGCATGCCCATTCTGTATGGCATACCCATTCAGCAAAGTACTAAATATGTGCATAAATTTCAACACAGAAGCAGTCCTGTTGGAGACAAAGGTACTACTCACATATTCCAGTACCTTGCAGAACCAGCTCTGCTGTCAGCCTCACTCCTTTCTTTGGATGTCCTCCCAGCAAGAGGATGCTGGGGATGTGACGCTACAAATACAGTTTTCTTAAACAGTACAGGATGGATATTTTATTTCTGATGAAAATTTGGCATATAGAGAAGCCAGTAAAGGGGTGAATCCACAGGTCACCGAGAGGCAGCAAGCGCACATACTTCAGCTGCTTCATTTGCTTCTTCAGGGTTTTCTATGCACTTTTCACAAATACCTCACTTTTGCAATCAGCAACTTCTATTGCCTATACTGGTAACTAAATCTAGTTCGCAATTTGCCACTAAAGTCAAAATATGGAGAAAATGCACAGTTTCAAGCAATTTTAATTTGAAAACAAATAATCAAAATGTCAAAACATCCTTTTAAAATTTCAGAAGCACTAGGTATATTTCTTTCCTTTACAAGATGACTTTTCTAACCAAAACTCCTATCTTAAGATTGAAAATTCCCAA
The DNA here is from genome assembly GCF_011077185.1 of Oxyura jamaicensis. NCBI lineage: Eukaryota > Metazoa > Chordata > Aves > Anseriformes > Anatidae > Oxyura > Oxyura jamaicensis. Next base: position 10,987,167 of record NC_048905.1, on the reverse strand, counting down.
CTATTTAAAAATTAAACTAAGATTTTTTTTCTTGAACTATAATGTACTGACTTTTCCAGCATTTCTGAACTTTACTTAAAAGGAGCATTTTTTTATTCCACTTTGCCACAGAAAACATGTCAAAATAATGGAATTTCCTACACTATAGAAAATCAGAGCCCAGACTAAATCTACTGATAACTGCAGAAAAAGGGGGGGAAGAGGTGTGTATGTTGGGAAATCTTATTATCTAAAGTATGCAAATTCCTATTTATTAATGAGTCTATTGTTGCACAGTTTTGGTTTGTGTTTTGATGTTGTTTTAAGTCCCAGACCTTTTCATGTACAACTAACTGGTTATGTCAGGTATTCTATTCACAAAAGAAAAATTGAGCCTTACACTGATATTTACCAGCATGAGGCTGTTCATGGAAATCAAATATAGGCATGGGGAAAGCCTCCTATTACCCACATGTTCACAGCTGGATTTTACTTGGCTCTTTAGTCAATAAACAGCAGTAGCTACCTTTGTGGCATTTTTACAACAGGAAATTTATTCTGCAGAAGAGAAATTAAACACCAGATACAGTCATCTAACTCTCTTCTAAACATAACCTTCTTGAGTTGTCAAACATCCTAATTAAGAAGAAAAATATATATATATATATCCCAGACCTGCTTTCACTGGATTCAGTGTTCTTGGTGACTCAAAACTGAAGCTGAACCAGACCTGTATTTTGTATTTATAGGATGCTAAACAATTCACTAGGAAAAAAAAAAAAAAAAAAAAAAAGCCAAAACCAAAAGCCTGGAAAATTATTTATTTTACTATAAAATATATATCTCCCTCTTGAACTGCAGAAAAGGTACAAGGAAGGCAACATGACAGAGAGAATAAGCCTCAAGCAGTCAGAGTCTGTTGACTGAGATTCTTCAGGCAATGCCATAATAATAGAAACAGAATAGTCTACATTATTTTTGTGAACTTGCTCTGACTCCTGGAGCTAGCATAGCTGGAGCTTGCTGTTATCGATATAGTAAATATTCAGTTCGGTGCAGCAAATAAGCAAGGAGGCACCCACATAATCACCAGATCAGAAGGTAGGAATGCCCAAAACAGCCTTAAATTACTCATTGCTCACTTTACCAAGTGTTTCCTGTCATTTTTCCTTAGGTCTGCATGTTCTGCACAGTGAAGCACAGCATATCAATTTTTCATCTTGCATCTTTTGGATCTAGCTCTCTGATACTGTTATAATGAATCAGAGAAATTTAGAGTACTTTGGGAAAATGTGTTTGGCATTTTTGCCCATGAGTGAGTTAAAATCCCAGGGAGACAAATTTTGGGTTCTTCTCAAGGATTTTTAATAAGAAAGGAAAGAGATAACATCACCAAAAAACATCATCACAAAACAAAATTAAACATAGTCCAAAGGCAGGTTTGACTGCTCAGTTTCTGTAATTTAATTTTGCCCCCAGATCTGACTTTTTAATATTTTTCCTTAAAGTAGTGAAAATCTGAATTTTCTTATATCTCCTTACCTGCACTCAGCTCTATTATCTACAATTTTTATTAAATTTCAACTGCAGTTACCCTCCTCTCATAAAATAAAGTTGGAAGGAGTTCATGCCATCTGTGTACAGCGCATATAGAGCGCATTTGGTTTATGACAGCTAGATGCAAGGTAACCAAACATACACACACCGACTGTATCATTAGAGGACAGCGAGGTAAGCAGCAGAGCTGCGCACCCATGCCCCACGCAGAGCTGCAGTTGTTTGCTTACATAGCACAGAAGCCTCCCGAGCTCTGCCTTTCTTTGCATGCTTCAAATCACAGCCTGTTCTTTACGAGCTGATGGGCCGTGCTTCAGCTGAAATTGTGACAGATTTTCCAGTATTGGAGTACTTCATCACCCAGTGAGTACAGCCACATAACCAACAGAATTTACTCTTATCTATTTCCTAAAAGAACCAATATTCAATCAATTTCTTTCAGCTTAACTACTTTTCCTTTCACTCTTTCCCCATTTCACCCCTTAAATACTAGGCTATAAAATTGGGTTAACGATTTCTAATTTTTACTGAAGATGCTAGACTTCAGTCACTGGAAAAAATATAAAACCGCTCTGTGGTCTGTCATAGTTCACACAATGCCATTGAATTAGCAGCCCTCCCAGAGTCATACTTTTGCTAAAAGAACCTCTGTTCAGTGTAAGCGATGACAGATAACAGCATTACTGTTATTGTAATACGATAGCAGTATTTGGTCGCCTGCTACCTCAAGGTAAACTACTGTAACTTTAGCACGGTTGCCGAAAAGCATCAGCAGTATCCCAGTCATGGTATGCTGGAGAGCAGTGTTAATCCAGCCAGCTGAAGCTGTTTCTCTCTTAGCAGATGTGGGACCCTAAAACTTGTCACCTGGAGCCGAGGGTGCTGATGACATATTTCTTTCGTCTGCTTATTGAGAAAGTTATAAAGATTCACACTGTAAATATTTCACGTGTGGGAAGCAGCCACTTCCTTTCTTTCATCCACCTTTCCCTGGGTCAGACACAAGAGCTTGCATATAAAACTGTGCAACCTGCCTGCACATACAATAATTAATGATTCCTCAACTAACCTGACACCACTAATAGCTTTAAATAACACTGACGCAACAGCGGGATCATCCGAACCTGCAAAACCCAGAGGGGCTGGCTATTTAAAGGACATGTGTGAGCAGTGAACCTTCTGGCCATAGCCTGAGCCTCTTGAGCACAGAGAAAAGTTTCTGAACGAAGAGATGCGGAGTGTTACTCAAAACCCTCTGAGCAGAGGTGTGCTTGAATGGTTGGGTTAGGTGTAGAAATTGCTGTAATGATATTCCTTCCCGTGACCTGGCTCAAAACCTGCTCTGGTTTTATTTTCAAGATTTTTTTTTCTTTTAAGTGGAAAATGCATAATGTAAAAAAAAAAAAAAAAGACAGGAGGGGACAGGAGAGGAGGAGGTCTGGTAAGACTGACATGGAGAAGATATTTGACCATATTTATGCACAGGACTGATGGCATGAAAAGAGAGAAAGGATTAAGAAAGATGCCGTTTTAGATATCTTATTTACAACAACACACAGCGTATGCCAGTAATGAATCAGAAGCACATGAGAAATGAAGAAAGCGATTATTGAGTTCATTCATGTCTCACAATCATTAACTATATACAATTCCAAGGAGTCTCCAGCCCCAGGGAAATGTATCAGAAATCTAGTGCACATGCTGAAGTGTGCCCATGACATGCGGACGCTGTGCAAGCTCAGGGGCTCTCAGCTTCAGCTGTTCCACTGCCTCAGGACCACTGCCAGCGAGAGAGACATGTGCAGGACCATGGGATTAGCTGCTGGGATGACACCCCAGTCTCAGCGTTTGCATCACCAAATCCTCAGCAGAACTGTAACAGCGATGGCCAACTTAGAAATGAGACTGTAAATCTCCTGTGCACACAGTCCTGCTATGAAGATGAGTGCAACTTACCTCACCCGACCCAGCTGGGTAATTACACAGAACATGGAAAGTGCCAATATTCTGAAGGATTGATTGCAACCCCTCGACAGACAATTTATGCTTCAAAAACCAAATGAAGAGTTAGTTTCAAATAAAGTAACAGCAGGAAAGGACTTTATGTAGGGCAGTAAAAATATATAATAAAAAAAAGGCAATAACGTTAGTAAGTCATTATAACTTTTAGTAACTTATAAACCTGTTCAGAGTCAGTAAGGAAGGACAATCTGAAAGAGATGCTACTGTGAGGTGTGATTTTTTTTTTCCTGTAATAATATTTTTGTTTGTTTCTCTTGCAGAAAACATCTAGTTATCTAGTTAAAAGGAGTCTTGTAAAGAAGGCATTGAGGGTGAGTCTAGAATTAGCTGCCCAGTAAATAATGCAAATGCATATATGCATATATACCTTTTCTTTATACAAGAAAAGATCAATCATAAAAAAAGCTGTGGAACAAAGTCAAATCCTGCCCCGAGCTCTTGCCCATGAGCTGGACATTCCACTCAGGGGTTCCCATTGTTTCACGATACTTAAGAGAATAAAGCTCTTGCTTCCTTTGCAGCGGGGAGCTCTGGCAATGAGGACGGGATCCGGAGTATTGTTGCTATTTTGAGTGCTGGAAGGAAGCAAAATGCTGTTTTGTGGAAAGGCGGAGGCACTTTGAGCTGTGCATGTGGTGGTTCAACAAGAGAAGATATTGCAGGGTGTTTGAAGGGGATGCTGAACTGGCTCTTGGTATAAAATTCTGCAGAATTTCTGTGTGTGTGTGTGCAAACAACCCAGAAACTGTAAAATATATTGTATGTCATCACAGAAGAGGAAGACTGAAAGAGAAGAGAAAAGAGAAAATTTATGATGTAGCATGAAGAAGATCACACTAGGTGCAATGCTGTACATGTCATCACATCTGTGCGCTACCTTTAACATGACATTGGAAGAGTTTAATTAATCTTAGAAGTAATGATCTCTATGGCAGATGTGTAGAATCAAAACATAGCTTCTAATTTTTGGATGAAGTACAGCAGAGTTTTAACTAAAGCAATGGGCCTTGAACATACAATAAAAATGCTTTTGCTGACGGCCTCTTCTATGTCACAGAGACATGAAAAGGCATTACAGCCTGTAGCTAAAAGTAGTCTTTTGCACCCATCCAGAAAGGTGATGCAGCTAACAAGAATATTTTTGTCTGCCCTTGAAGCCACTCACCCAGCGAGGCTACCCGAGCTGGAGGTAGAAAACCAGATGTCCTAAACTGAAGTAGAATTAAGATCAGAATACTAGTGATGAGTTATAGGTGGTATGAGGCAAGGACATAAGTTGGTTATAATAAATATATTATGCTTACGGCATTGTCTACTTGATTAGTTGGGATGTTGAGAAACAGCATATTTAGCAAAGAGTTGAAGTGACTCAAGGCATTGTAAGGATAGAAGGCACAACATCAGTTACACTTACACAAGGGAGCAGGGAACAATGTGCCTTGTTATCTTTGGGAAAGAAGGTGACCTCTGTTAACAGCAACAGGCGTCCTCCATGGGCTTTAAAAAAGTCAAGGGTTGGCTGCTCTCCTGTATTTGTGTCACGAGGATGCCTTTCTGTGCGAAAACAGGGCTTATACACATGACCAAAGGATACATATCCAGACAACACACTGCATGAGGGTTTTTACAAATTCCTACATAAATTCTGCATAGTTGTTATTTTTCTGTAACCCCATAGAGCAATGAGGACAGCAACAGAAACAGGAAAAAGTGGGATTACAGTGAGCAACTAAGTAACCTTGCCAGACTATCAGGACAAAAGGGCTGGAGTTCTTGTTCCTCTACATCATACCAACAAAAGCCACAATTAATTCAACGAACTAGGAAGTGCTTGCCACTTCACAACTTTTCACTCTCTCTTTTAAATATTTTACTATTCTTCATTTGAGAACAATTGTGCTGGCAGCTGGCAAAGAGTAAAGAGAATGAGCAAAAACTCACAGATGGCCGCCTTCTAGCACCTCCCTGGAAATATACATATATATATATATATTTCCTTGCTAATGTAAACATAGCTAACACATCTCACCCCAAAACTTTCTAACTAGACAATAGATTAAAACCATCAAGAATGCAACATGAGTGCAGAATATTGATTTTTTTTTTTGTGCTCAATTCTGCAGCTCTCACAAAGTTCCACTAAAGACTTATCTATTAAGACCTAATTGCTTAATAATTGGCTTAGATGTTGAAATTTATTACTCTTTCTATAATACATACGTATCACTAATGGAAATGCTGAAATCCTTTAGGATGACTGGCAAGACAATGTGGATATAGAAGGCAAGGCCAGGGGCTGATCCCAGAGATATTAATATAAATCTAGAGTAGACATTAATTTTGATCTTTTCTGGTGAGTTGACGCTCTGGGCCCAGAGTTAACTAATACTGGAAACAAAAACACAGCTATATGCACAAAGGCTTAATTAATCTCATTTGCTAAGCACACAATGTCAAGTTTTAAATCCCCACTCAATCTCCAAGTAAAAACGAAGAGGGAGTTTGAAGAAATACTTCGCAGTGCCAACATGACGTTGTAGCTAACATGCTAAAATACGCTGGCATCACCTTGTCAACAATAACCACCAACCAACAAACACCGACAAAATACTACTACAGGCTTAATTCAAAATGAGAAGGAAAATGCAGTTAAATCTACATTATGTAATCAAGTTGTATGTGACTTCAGTGTCTATTAAATGAAATAACATTTCTCCAAGTTCAGCAGTATGAATCATTCAGATTAAAATTGAATGACAATGTTTCTACCCTCAAAGTTTTCTTGGACTGAGCAGAATTACTACAGCAGGTACAAAAAGATTGCCCTGTTCCTGCCTCTGCAGTGAAGCTTTTCTGCTGCCCTGGAGCTGCAGCATTACCTGTCTACAGCCAGTTTTAGCCTTGGTACTTTTTGAGTGCTTCACCAGCATTTTACAGAATAAGTTCATGGATATAAATAGGCAGTTTTGGCTCACTGTATTTGGGAGAGTGTGAAGATCCCTTCATCTAAAGATTCCTGATGCTCAGTGCAAGCAGCTAGTTGGAATTAGCAAGGACACAGAGGAGAAAACTTTTATCCTTGCAGAAAGTGTCTTGGGACTAGTTATGACTACAGGTGGTCAGACACTTGACTTTGTGTCTCTCCTGAAAGACAGCACCTCCACCAACGTAGTACTCTCTAGTGTCACACCTCTTCAGTAGCGTCTAAAAGGGAAGCATACCTCCTACTGAGTCTCCAAACACTGCTTCCCACAGTAGCTAGGCTTTTCCTTAGAGGACTCTTCTTTTAAAATAAAACTTGTCAGTCTAGTGATGCAGTGCCAATAATTCCATGTGGTTTTGCTTTTCTATATTCTGAAGGTTGCTTTTAAAAAATGGGTTTCACTACACAACTGGTTACAGCAAACGGTATGTCAAAAGTTTCAAACTGATTTTTTTTTTTTTTTTTTTTTTGCAACTGGTCATAGTCTTCTTGATCTCCATCCAGTCATTTAAAAGGCATATTTCTAGTGTTCACCTACACATCTCTTTTAAAGCAACAGACAGATACAGCCTGCACTTCTACTTCTTGACAAGAGTTCTAGATTATTTCATTTCTACCTCTAAAGATCACAAAATCATGACATGAAACTTTTTTTTCCCCTTTAGAAAAAGGAATCCTTGTATTAAATCATAGGCAATAACACACTTGGGATATGTAAACCAAGAAGGAAAGTGGAGCTGGCAGAACACCCACTGAAAAGTCTTGCCTTCATCCCAGGGAAGATCATGCTTTTAAGATGTTCAGGCAGAAATTTTTCTGGAATTTCAAATATGTTTATAGTTCAAAGTACTTGTGACTCCAAGCCAAAACCCCAAATTAGAACGTTCCTGAGTTCTGGGCAACATTCAGTTTGCATCCCAATTCAGTGGCTGAACACATCGTTGTATGAGACTGAAATACAAATTCAGGTGCAAGCACCTTTTGTCAAGTTCCAATCTGATCATGCCACCTGACCAGAAACAACCAGTTCAGACCCCATGTTGGAGACCTGACCTAAAGACCAAGTCTCTAGAATGAATGAAATGGAAACATCTTCCTTAAGTGTGCAAGAGGCATTTCCCAACCATGTCCACCCATTACTTCTTAAAGGACGTTGGCAAATGGCACCCCTTAGGCTGTATAAATCTCTGCAGAAGGAAGAGCATAATTTTTCTCCCATCACAAACCTTCCAGTCTAATATTTGACAGCATAGATCAGGTGCTGTCCAAACATTTATTAAAACATTTTAAATGATGAATATATCCAATTATTACTATTAATGCAGCTAATACTGACTAATGAGGGGGAAACATACTAGCTTGTGTCCCACAATTCATTACCCCTGCCTTGTCAACAATTCAAAGCCCAAAACCTAATCATCCATACCGGGCCCTGTTATATTTCACACGTCACATTTAATAAGTCACTCAGTGCCTATAAATTAATGTAACATGTCGGCGTTTATGAGTGCGGCTTTGTCGCTGTTAACAAATGATGTGCTGGCCTGGTCTGCTGCAGCTCGGCAGTGACGAATGATGGAGGATGATTTCTCTCCAAACTATAAACTACACGCTGGGGACCACAGCAACACATAGGTGCACGTATGGGTACATGTGTGCTCACACACGTACAGACTCTATGGAAATGGTAGCTAATATAACGGATGTGTGCCTGCATATGTTTTCATAGGCACATTGCAAATATTTTTATGCAGACTATTTTTTAAGCCAATCATTCTGTTTTATCAATACACCTATTCATAAACATATATATGCACACTATATACTGTATAGCATTCTGGGAACGCATATACAACTCTTCAGCAAGTTTAACAAAAATATATCTACTATATATATCATGTTACAATTTCACCTGTGTTACTTTAAGCCAACTAAAAGTTTATAGAACAATACATACAGGTGGAGCTGAGCTGGATTTACAATTAGTCTGAACACCTGTAGTATTTCCATGCTTAGTGCTTTCATAGCCAAACACAGCCTGAAACAGAAATGAAACACTGTAGACTTGTATTGAAAAACATGCTGAACTGCAGATGACTGGCACAGCACCAATAAGTTTTGTTGGATTTTTTTTTTCTGAGCAAAACTGATTTTTTTTAATAGCGTTAATAATTCACAAGGTAAGACCTTAATAACGTACAACTCATGAAGAAAACTATACCTGTGTTGCACACCAATTTTTTAATATGCTTCTTCCTATTTTTCTGCAAGAAGTGTAAGCACTGGAAAGTAACAAGGAAAATGTTGGTGTCTTTTTGGTTACTTCGGTTGCAGCTGTGGCAGGTTCAGGACTGATGAAAGACATCTGGATCTATGCACGGCTGCATTAAGTACTAGATGCAGTAATAAAACTGCGTGTTGCAAACGTACACTGTGGCCAGGTGGGGAGTTGTCACTGGAAGTAGCTTTTATAGAGCTCAACTGGTTTGTCAGTGGTGGAGGATGACAACAGATAAGGAAAGGACATCTGAGAGATGAGCTCTTACCCCCTGGGAAAGATGAATTTTACCAAATCACAGACCAGGACCCCAGGTTTTGGTTTTGTAACAAAGCTGATGGTAATGCCTCTTTCCCCTTCTGTTCTCTTTTACAAGAATGATGTATATCCCATGTTACAGCAAAGATTCCCTAGGAAATGAAACATATTCAAATACATGCAATAATTTGAAAAGTTTAACTGAGATGTGGATGCATCAGTTCCGAGCCCACAGCCAGTCTGGGAGGAGCAGATCTGACTGTGAATTTTCTGGGTACTTTTCTGCCTGTGTTGGGAAATGACAGTCTGTAAAACAGAAACTTCTGTGGGAAAAAGTCTTGTCTGAGGGTCTGCCAATATGAAAAAAAATGTTCAGAAAAAAATCACCAGTGTGTCAAAACATCTTCAGATGGTTTATAAATGAAAAGCATCCTTTCCTGGTAAAATGCAAGACTTGCTTGCAAATTTTCATTGAAGTTTTTTTTTTTTAAAAAAAAAATAGGTTTAGCAGTACATTTAAAAGTTGACATGGAAATGACTGAACTGAAACATTTTAATTCAAGAATTTTCCTGTTTTCTTGGACCACTGGACCACAAATAGCTCAGTGATTTATTTTTGTTTTTCTTTATTATTTTAAACCTGGTTTTAAACCTGAAAACATCTAAAAGGCCTCTGGACCTGGTAAAACATTTCCTGCAATGTTTTGGGTGATATAGGGCTAAGCCCACTGAAGCTGAACCTTTCTCAACAAGAGCATCACCTTTCCAGTATCACTGTGACTTGGGAATCCCCACCCAGATACGTTGCACTGAACGTGGAACAAAATGCAGGTACTGAGATGTAAATTCACCTCTTAGGAACAAATAGCACAGAACTGAGCGGTGCTGACACCAAGGGCTCCTCTGCCAGCTAGATTTGGGAGGCTTTGCCAAGCTTTCCACCCAGGCAGTGCAGACAGAGATGGGCTTCTCTGGAGGCCAGTTCTGGGCAGGAGCCCAGCCCAAGCGCTCCGAATTGTCTTTGGAAAAAGTTTGTCTTTCCATAGCCTCCATGGAGGGTGGCCAGCTTCCTGATTTGGGCTTTTCCACTGTGCTCCAGGGCTAAGTTGTGCAAATACCCCCTTGAATACTTTCTTACAGAATGGGAAATTTTAACCTCTCTATAAATACTGTCTCCAAAAGTTATATACTTAAGCAGTGTTCAAAACACTTTAGGTTTCAACTGCTGACAAAGGTTTGTTCTTCACTTAATGTCAGCAACTGTGACTCAGTCCTTCCTTCCATGTCCTACTGAAGCAGCAATACTGAACAGTAATGCAGCAAAAAGCCATACTTCTTTTCCAAAATCTCCCCATCCTAGAAGGGCCATCCAATGGTTAAACTACTAGACCAGAACACAGAAGACCTAGATTCATATCTCTGCTTGGCATACATTGTAAGCTGCCAAGTCGCTTTTAGGCTGCTAAAGATGCAATTAAGCCCTCTTGAAAGTCCTACTGCACATTTTACTGCATCTTTAGAAGTCAAAACACCTTTAAAAATCTAGCTTTAAATCTCTCTGTGTCTTCTTTTCCCATCTTTAAAATAGGGATCATGACACTTCCCTATCACACAGGTACTGTAAGGATAGATAAAGACAAAGACACTTTCTAAAATGTGTCATACATATCTAGGGTTGTCTCATGTATTGTTAGCATTAAAAAAAAAATCTCAGATATTTTTAAAGACTTCTGATATATAAAGAGGGGAACGATTTAGGATTTCATAGACTTTTTTTGTTTTTTTAATGTCTATAAGAAAAATATTCAGTACAGGCAGGATCAGAGAAAGAAGCACACTTACCAATTTGTTTTTCTAGGTCGTGTGCAGGGTTGGTTTTTTTTTTTTTTTTTTTTTTTTTTGGTACTTCACATCTCTAGACTAATAGGTATGGTAAAATTTTGTTCAAAGGCTTGAGAATCCCTGCTCCTGCACTCTACGTAATTGGGCAATACCTAGTGCTGAAGGAAACCGTTTTGGAGTACAGTCTGAGGTCAGGCACAGCGCAGCAGCGTGCGGTGCCTAACAGCAAAGGTTAGTTGACCAATTAAAGCTAAGTGATGCCTCGGTGTCCCAGCAGCCTGCCATTTGCACAATGTGAAAGGTAATAAAGAGTCTGACAAGCCAGGACCACGTACCAACCGAGCAATACATAGCCCTCCTACCAGAGCAAATAAGCAGGGGAGGAGGGGAAGAAACAAGATCCCTAAGATATTAAATATTTTAATAATTTCACTAAAGAAAATTTATTTGGAAATTGGCTATTAAAACGTGCACTATTTTGCCTAAAAGCAATATTGTAATTCCAGCACCTAACTCAGAAACTGTATGGCACAAACCCTGCGTTGCAGTTTCTTGAAAGGAAACTCCTAGGCAAGCAGAAGTTGAGACCATTGTTCCCGACTGAACACAAATCGTCTGAGCAGCTCTGCTGTTCGGCACACCCCCATTACTTTTTTTAATCCCATCCTCCTCCATGTCCTGTCATTCATTTATCATCTCTAGTCCTTTCAGTCATAAATTCTGTGTGGCAATACTATATTATTTGTACAGAAATCTGACCTACTGGAGGCCTCCAGGTACTACTGCAAAATACACGATATACAAGAAGAAACTTCAGCTTTTTTTTTTTTTTTTTTTTTCCTCTCCTTACATACACACTGAGCTGTAAATGGGCAGTAAGAAAAGCAAAAAGTGAGCTGAGTGACTAACAGGAAAACTTAGTAACATACGCATGCCACAGCAGTCACGCTTCGCTCTGAAAACTTAGAGAACTCCACGAGAAAGGTGGAGACGCTGCAATAAAGCTATCACACCAGCACTGGTAGAGACAGCTTTTTTTTAAAAAACAGTAGAATTACCCTGTTGCAAGGGATTCAAGGAATCTCTGAAATCTTGAAGAAAAGAAAAGAAATCTGCATGACAATAACAGTGTTTCCTTCTCTGAGGGACCCACAGGGCTCAAAAAAATCTTACAGAAAAAAAACAGCTCTTTTCAATTCAGTCCATTGTATATAATGGTGAATGTCGCAAGGTTTATTTTACAATGATTTATTATCAAGAAAAATAAGGGCTTAGGCTTCGACATACTTTCTTGAGAATTTATTGTTCACCAAAATGGTTTGTTTTGCAGAAACATATCTTTTTCCCTTTTCTTTTTTTCTTTTTTTTTTCTTTTTTTTTTTCTTCATCCTAGAACTACCTCCATCCATATTTTCCTTTGCATTTAGAGAGGTAAATTTTAAATCTTCATCTGTTCTGCTACCTGCTGCTCTCAGACTTCCCCTGAACAGGGATGTGGTATCCATAATCACGGCTAAGCCACTATCCTTTCTTCTTTGCAGGATACTGGTCTGGTTTCTCCCTCCTGTAATTTCACAGATCACCCAGACCTCTGGAGAGCCAAGAAGGGAGCAAAGCATGGCCAGCGCCACCCGGAGACACAGGTACATGCCTGAATCCCACCATAAGGAATTTGCTCTGCCAGCAAAATCACTTCTGGGGAACACCCAGGTGGCACAGGAGGGCAGAAGAAGCCCAAGCCCTTCAGCTGGAGCAGAGGGTGGTGTTCAGGAACTGGCTCCCAGAGGGAAACAGCCCAGGCTGTTCCTCAGCTGGAGGAACATCCCTCCTAATCCCTGTGCAAGGAGTGAAATGAGCCACACTGAAATGAGGGGCTTTAACCAGCTCTCCTTGCCACCTGCCTGTGCGAACCAGCCCTGGCTAGGTGTGCTTTGCATGATCCTGTGCTATTTCAGTGCCACCATAGACTGATAAAGCTTCATCAGCCTGCCTTTCCCATGTGTTTGCAATTCCTTATTACAGCAGAGGGACAATTTTATTCTTTATATACTTAGTTCCTATAGCCCTTGTGCGAGTTAAGGAAACAGCAATATTCTTTTCCATAGGGGAGGAGAAGAATTGACTCAACAAGGCCATATAAGCATTTTTGGGAAAAGAAGGGAAGGTGTTCCAGTGCATGAACAAGTATTCTAGTCCTGAATTTCTAATTCAGTAATTATTTCTAGCAATTAGAAAAGCAGAAGTATTAAAAAATTTAAACGAAGTCTACCTCAGCTGCATTTTCTACTTAGAATGAGCACTTGGTTCAGAAAGTAAAAACCAAGTAGGTGATAAAAAGTCAAAGCATGTTGTATGTCTAAGCTAAACTGATGCAATTCCACATATTCAGTAAAAAAAAAAAAAAAAAAAAAAAAAAAGTCAAAAGTAGGTCAGAAAAGCTGACAGAATTAGTCACAGAAAAGAAGAATAGAAAAATTGATGGGAAAAGATCGCTTTTCATGATGAATTCATAGTCAGTGTTTAATTGAGTACAATGAACTTGAAAATACACTTGGTGAATGTCTGCATTAGCTGGACTGCTGCATGTTTGTTAGCAGTTAAGATACAAAAACTGATCAATAGTGTAAAACAAAGGAGCTCAGGTATGCATGTGTACTCATACATCACTCCAATAAATTATTCTGGGTGTTACAACCAGGGGGAAGGAAGGGGGGTGGATTTAGAACAATCATTTTGGGATCAAGAGCTAAATCATTTCAACCACATCTTGATTTCTGCAAAACTCTGCAGGAATTATGAGGCTTAACAGCATCTCAACAATTAGCATATTATAAATACAAAAATGATATATTAAAGCGAGAGGAGAAAAAGGCCAGCATTTTACACCTACAGTAATATAATTCCACTACTTAATGCAAAGTAACAGGCATTAGAGTGTTTGGGATCCTCTTGTATAGTGTTATCTGCTCTATCAGTAAATGAGACTATGTGAACAGTACAACCTATAAATAATTCAAGGCCTGAGATGGCAATTATAGAACCATGCACAACCAGCATGAATATTTTATGAAGGCTAAAACAGCCCTCAGAATGAATCATGGATAGATGAACACACACACATACACACACACACTCAGCTGTTGGCCAAGTATTGCTTCCAGACATGGCTTATATCTGATCCTTAGTAGATCTAAAAAAATTCTTGAACACAGAAGTCAGAAGTTACATCTGTATTTTTATATATTAAAAGATATTAAAAAATAAATAAAGTGACTGTAGAGAAAAATGTTTTACTGGTGAGAGAAAATGTTTATTTCTTTTCAAAGATTCTAGTAGAAATTCTAAACAAGTTTTTCATATGCACAAAATGCAGTTGATAAAGCAAACCATGAGGTCCAAACCAAGGGCCTGCAAGGGCTTATTGCAGACCAGATACACTGGTCTGTAAAATCTGGCACTACACAAGGACCTGCCTACATGGAGATATGTACTAGTACAGATATACAAGTATAGCTCATACTGGTATAACTTCCCATATGGGCACTATTATTGCAGCACAAGAGCATTCACATGGGAGTTACAGCAGTATAACTACTCCAGCATAATTATACGGGTATAATTATGCCAGTAAATTTCCCTGTATTAGCAAGCCCGGAGAAAACCTCCGGGTAAGGAGCACTGCACCGCTGCAGCCTGCCCCAGCACAAGCCAAGTGCCTGCAGCGAAATGCAACCCGGAGCAGAGGATCCCAAGCCCTGCTCCCAAGCCCGGATACTCAGTGGCACATGGGTAAGTTAATAATGTACTAATAACAAAAAAAATAATCTTATGTTATGCACATACACATTAAGACATGTGTACATATACACACTATAGATATATTTATACTGTATATAAATATGCATACAGACATTCCTATGAATTTATATTTTAGAACATGTGTTATAAACACTGTCTGATTAGTCCACAGATCACCTCTTTGAAATGAGGATGTATAATTTCTCTCATTCTCTGGCCGGTAAAACTAAAATACACAGTTAAAACACCACCAGCTATTAAAAGAAACTGGGCTGGAACCTGACTGACCATCAGATAACTCTTCTGTGCCAAATATAAACAGATCTTCGATAGCTTGAAGATTTCACATATGCAAATGCATCTGACCTTACTGTTTCTGGGTGCATGGCAATCCATAGACATGCGTGAGAATTGAAGATTAAGACTGAAAACAGGAAAATGACTGGGATAAGGAGACAGCATCAGATGTTTCTTACTAATCTTAATACTTTTGTTGCCTCTTTTTTATTTATTTATTTTTAACTTTAATTGGGTATTTCTTTTCCATCTAAAAAAGGATCTTCTAAGGCTGCAATTTAAAACGATGCATTGCAGACAGGCTGCCGAGGTCTCCTGGAAGGATGTGCCCATGAATAGGGTCACAGTGTCACAGACAGCGCAGAGAGCACGAACTCACCCATCTCGCTGCCTTTTCCTGCATGACCCCTATAATTTTGTGGGTTTGGCAAACACAAGGGGCAATTGTGTCAGCCAGGGTCAAGCTGCCATTGTGGGGGGTTTGTGGGCAGGTTTGGGATCTGAGGGAGAGGGGTTGTGTCATGCTGGGTCGAGATACTGCAATTGTGGGTGCCAATTTGGCAGCTACGAGGTGGGTTGCAGTTGTTTTCCAAGGAGGGAAGAGTGGAGCATAGAGGCAACCCTGGAAGATGTAGTTTGAACTGAAGCTGTTTCTAGGAGGTTTGGGACTCAGAAGAAAGTGAAGTAGGTTAAAGAAGTGGGGGACATTGCAGGGATATGAAGCACCCGGGAGATGGAATAGTTTAGGATAATTGTAGGGGAAGATGCTGTATCCAAAAGCATCGGTGCTTTCAGCATAATTTATCACTCCGACTGCAATATCACATTCAACAAATAGGTGCATTTTTTCCAGCAGAAGAACCTGGAGAAACCATACACCTCAGGATGCATACCCATGAGAAACAGTTGTACTGGGGGGAGAGGCTTCACAGGTGGCTTTTGCAGCCTAGTTCTTCCTTATCTGCAACCTCCTAACTCAGCCTTTTTTCTCTAACCTGCCAATGCATTTGTAGATGTTGCATTTTGACTCAAATCATTAACTTGATCACGATCAAAATCCTGGTGCATATGGATACAGCAAAACAGGACTGCTGAGTTTGTTTTTCCTCATTTAAAGACAGTGAATAAAAAATTATGAACAGAAACACATACCTTGAGACCACAAGTCCAGAGGAAATACTCTGCTAATTGCAAGGGTGTATTAAAGTCATGAACTAAGTAAACTAATTTGCTCTTGGCATATTTTCTATACCTCCCAGGTTTCTGTTTAGAACCTCTGTTTAGACATTTCACAATCTAAATCTGGTGAAGTCTGAAAAAGGCCCTCAGAAGAAGGGGAAAAAAAAATAAAACAGGCAACGGGTGTAGTAAGCAGCTTTGGAACTTCATCTGGTTTTCTAATAATTTGCAATATAGATTTGATTTCTCACTAAAAAAAATGAATGGTTAATCTTTTATTTTTATTATTTTGACATTTCTGTTTACCTTTTAGAAATGCTATCAGAGGCACAATGTGGCATTGGAAAGCTAAATGCTAACACATGGACTGCTCTACGACTCTGCAAAAATTTCTCTCATACTTTTGCAAATACCACAGCCAAAATCAACAGTACAAGTTTGATTTTTTTCATCATGAATTGACAGCTTATTTATCTCCAAGGAAGAACTTTCTAAACCCCTTAAGCTTCCAAACAACTGAGGAAGGATTCTGCTGACTATTCAAAAATATTGGTGCCTCATAAAATTATAAGCTAAATTATTCAATTCACTGTGTGTTCCTTCCAAAAGAAAAGAAATATGCACTATGAATTGCAACAGACTTCACGAAAACCAAAATCAAAAGACCGATCTGAAAAAAAAAAAAAAGGAAAAAAATTAAAAAAAAAAAAAAACACTTTCTTATTAGCATAGCATCTTTCATCTGATATTAAGCCTGTGTTTATCCATGCCATGCAAAAAGTCCAGCTAAACACTCCTCATGGTATCAGCTAATCTTAGACACATATAGATCTTCAAACATTTGGTCAAGTTTCATTAAAGTCAAACTTTAACACGTTTTTCAGTATGTGCAGAACAATGATGGATTTACATGAAATGCTCAATTGCTTTCTTGAATTAAGGCCTCAACCGCTTCATAGTCCAGTGAAGGTAAACACGATCCTCCTCCCATTGCTGGGTAATGCCAATGCTGTTACAGAGAGAAGGGGTACTGCCAAATTGCCATTGCTTTCAGCAGAAATAACTATCTCTGGTGACTGGTAGGCCGAGTGAGATGGTACAGCAAGGCGGACAGCAGGGAGCATCACCCCACTGCTGCAGCATCCGCCTAAAGCCAACCCAGCCACCGTCAGCCCCTCGCTGTGCATCTCCCCCAGCCACTGCCTTCCAGCGAGCTGACTGCGTGTTTGCAGTAGAGACTTTAAATCAATACACGGGAACGAAAGTATCCAGCAATGCTAACAGATCAAGTATTCAAATGCGGAATCCAAGTAATGTTTAGCTTGCCAGTAAAATGCCCAATGTAACTCTTTCACCCATGAAAAGAGCTGTGTCTGAAGTCATCTTTATTTACAATGTGTTTGTGCCATGTGTTTGTTTGGAGAGCGGAGGAGGAGTTGGAGTAGGTGGCATCTCTCATAGGTTCCTTTTCACACACTCCAAAGGTCTGGGCCTCACAAGGCCGTCAGTGAGGAGCAGAGCCAGGCGCACGTTCAGTTGCACCAGAACTACATAACGTAGCCACTGTGAAAGCGGTCTGTTAGCCTGTGATTGTAAGTCAGGAATTACCCTGCGCAAAATACAGAGTTACTCTGCTCTAAAAGTGATGTAACACAGAAATCAGACCACGCGCCACTCTATCTTCACCACCCAAACAGCAAGCTGGGTATAAAAATTACAAATCAGAGAATAAATATCCTAATAGGTTATAAGTTTTATGAATGTCAGGCTGGCAAAAATTTAGAAGTTTTCTTTCATGTAAAAGCCTGAAATTTTGAAATGCATTTTCATCTAAAGACACAATAAAAAGCAAGATACCATTAAAAAAATAAAAGAGAAATTGTACCTGGAATATCAAAATCACCTTAGGTAAGCCACTGTAGAAATACAAGATATTGTGGGAAATCTGTAATTTCCTCAGACATCCTGCTGGCCACTGTGATGTATACCACAGTCAAGTGAAACATGATAACAGAAAAAAACACACTTCAGGTTTTCCTGTCTCAAGCTCTCAGACCACCCTATGCTTGGAACTAATGGAAAACTCTCAGATAGCAGGAAAGATCCCACAAGGAAAACATAAAACTGCCAGGAGCAGGAGGTATCTCCAGCTATGTCATACAAAGTATCATATAACATTTTCATCCACTTATTTTTGTCAAGTAAGAAACCCTTTTCCCACCAAGCTGCAAGTAAAATTTCACACCATAAAATTAAATACATTTTGAAATCCTGTTTGAACATATTAGATTTAAAAAAAATAAATAATAATAATAATAATAATAATAATAAAAAAGCTGTTATTCAAAGAAAGCACTGTTCCACCCTGAAAATGGTATTTTTGTAAGCAACTGAATCCAAAAGGGATGGCTCGTTTCTAGGTTACTCTGTAGAGTGGCTGTCTCAAGAGAGATGAAAGAGCAAAGGTAGGTCTTTCCTGTATATCCCTATCAAGATATTAATGGATGTGATGGGAGAAAGCCTGAAGTGATGTCACTGGGAGCAGAGTGTGCAGTGTTATATGGATCCCATAATGGAGCAGGAGAGATGAGCCACAAACTTGAGAGAGGGAAAACGCTGATGAAAATCAGGTAAACAATGGCCAAATGGAAATGCAGTTGGAACATAAGTGTTTGTGAAATGGGATAAATGGATAAAGTTAAGTTCTCACTAATGGGACTTGGACCACATGAAGGAGCAGAAGAAAGAGCAACAGCATCTCATACTTCACAAGTCTTCACAAGAGGATCTATCATTAGAGGGTCCTAAACCCACATGTCCTGCTCTATGAGCCCATCTAGAAATACCATCCTGTAGGGTCTTTCAAACCTACCGCAACGCAACACAAACAGCGTTTTTATATGTCAGCAAAGCAACTCATTTTTAAGGATCGTCACAAAAGCAACAGGAAATGCATCTTGCAGCATAAATGGTCATCCAGAATAGAAAGGAGATTTTGTGTTAAACACATAAAACCAGTTCCCTGGGGTTAGAGACATTACATAACACCCCCACAGGTTACTAAATGTGATTTCTGTCTCACTGAAATAAGTGAAGACAGGTAACTACTGTAACTGCAGAATCAGAATAATGAACTGGCCAACAGATGGCAGCTGAACCAAATCACCTGATTTAAATAAGATCTGCATTCTCTTCAATCGGGCAAGTTTTGCAAACGGATTTAAGTCAACTGGCAGATAAAAATCAAGCAATTTCAGAGTCATGCTTGCTTGTAATGGATTATAACTTCATTATGAATTATATCTCTGAAGCTTCATGTTTACAGAAACAAACAGTACTACTGCAGCAACTGAAAGTTGAGGGGAGGGGGGAAATCTAATCGCTCAAATTTTGCTCATCAATGATACCATTAAAATAATAAAATAATGTGCTGCACATGAATCTGGCTTCTGATGGCAGCACTTTGGTGAGAGGCTGAGAAAACACAAAGCAGAGATGGAGTCCTCAGGCAGTCAGTGAATATGAATAAAAAAGAAAAAAAAAAAAAAAAACACCAGAGAGCTTTCTGGCCTGAGGTTAGAGGCAGAGGTTGGCATTATTTTACATTAGAAACAATTCACATTCAAAACTGTAATTGATAGCAGTGAAGTGTTAGGGAAAAGAGACTGTGGTGCTCAGGCAGGCTGACCTGCCAATCAAACTCAACCTTTCTTTGAATGAATAAAAGCTTCATTGCTCTATTATGTGGATCTGGGCAGGCAGCACTAAAGTACCCTGTTTGTCAAGTTTATGTGCACTGCCCCAAGCTACTTAGACACCCATGCTCAGTAATAACTTGAAATCATCAGTGATTTTGATAGGTTTTCTTTTAAAACATTTAGTGTTAATTTTACTAAGTCTCCGGAACTTAAAGGAACAGGAGGGCAATATTTCCACTCTGCTTTGTACAAAGACTGACAGACAATTCTGCTGCTGCTATAGTTAAGGTAGAGAGAGGCTGTTGGCTTTTTTTTTTTTTAAAACATCTGTGAAACCGTGTAGTCTGAACGCTGCAGGCAACAGCTCCTTATCATTACAGGGAGGAAATGCTTGTCTTGATACTTTTTTTTTTGCCTCTCCTCCAGGCAGGAGAGCTCTTGTAAATAGAACAATTGGCCCTTTGCTAACCACTTGATGGGAGACTTTAGTTTTTCATGATTCCTTCTCTCTCCCAATTGCTGCCAGTCCATTATACCCCTTACAGCACCAAATCCACTGCTGCTGTCATCCAGATGCACTCATGAGCACTGGGGACAACAGAATTACTTGCAGCAATCATGTTTGTCTTTCTGTTTGCAAACCAACCACCTTTAGAGGTCTGCCTGTCTCTGCTGAGAGGTGCAGCGAGTGCTCAACACCAAGTTTGGTCAACTATGGTGATAACCTAAACTGCAGGGTGCTGTTTCTACTCCTTGTTTGGAGAAGACAACCTTTAACTCATGCAAATAATTAGGAAGCTGATCTTTCAGGAGAGGAATGGTTTGTAAGCATGAGATACAGGGGCCTAAAGTGGTTAAAAGAGGATTTCACTGCTCAACTCCATGATTTCCTCATTTTTTTCTTTCCTGCTGCTAGTAGTCTTTTGCCTCTTAAGTCAAAAGTGGGTGTCTGACCACTATGGAATACAGGTCTGGGTTTCTGTGCAATGAGAAGTGAAAGATGTCTGTAAAGAGAGGTGAGGGCAGCCTTGAGTCTGGTTCTGGCACCTCTGCCTGCTGGGGGAAGCACTGAGAGCTCTTCACCCTGCACTGCAGGGCTGACAAATATCCTCCAGGCAGAGGCATCTGCCTGCACACTCACCCCCCATTTTACTTGATTAATGTGTGTGAGAACTGCTTGTTCTCCCAGCCTCTGCAGTTTGTTTTTGCCTCCTAAGTCCCCTTATTAGCAAGTTTAATGCAGATGTGTACATATTTAAGTTTCTTGTAAAGATGCAACAGAAATTGTTGCTGGGAATTAGCTCATTGTGTCCAGATATTCTTGTTGATACACAAATATGAAAAACTACGCATAAATACAAATAAGAGCTCCCCCCAGAGTAGAAGAACAAAGATTGTGTCACCATAAGAAATCAGCCCTCCAAAAACAACTCAATTTCAAAACCTGATTTAGCAAGCAAAGTTTCTGAATATATTCAGCCACTATTTTTCCAGTTCTCTACACAAGTGATTGTGGGAAAAGCTATTTTTGTAAGTGATGACAACGTTGCAGCAAACTAACTGGGCAGTACTATATGGCTGTAAGTAGTAGCAGAGAAACCTTTCTTAAAATGCTTACAAAGCTATTAAAGGGGAGACAGAAGAAAGTGAAGCAGAAAAGAGGAGCATTCATGCAACTTCTGTCTTTTAAACCACCGTCCCTCTTCCTTGAGCCCATTGTCTCCCAGGTTTTAAATTATCTTCTAAGCTGTACTTTCAACGGCAAGGCTCTGTGTACCAGAGAAGAGACAAGTTGGTTGAAAATAGATTCATCAGGCTTCAAAGGATTATTGTTTGCAAAGAGACAGTACAAACATTACTATTTCACAGTACAGCTATGACATTATTAACCTACTGTGCAAGGATTTTATTGCCAGATTGGTTCATTTATCAAAAATAAGGGAAATTCAAAGCACCATAAGGAAGCTAACATTTCAACAGGCTTGGCTTTCACTTAACGTCATTAATCTATCTATTTACATGAGAGGCAAAAGCATTCATTTAGTGGTGTCTTGCCATTCAACGTAAGAGCCTTGATTCAGTTTCTGAGCATCAGTACATCAATACCACACTTGGCAGCAGAGGAAATACTAGTATTTTTGCTATGTTTTTTTTGCTTGTTTTGTTTTTTTTTTTAACTTGCAGTGTCCCTTCCCTTAAGTGCTGGGTGGAGGATGACAGTTGCTGTATGTGAAATATATGCATGTGCACCAATACAGCTAACACTGGAGAAAAGATACTAAAATACTGCGATATACGTGTCATTAAAAGAATGAAAACTTTTATATGTGAGAATTTGTGTCTGTATGTCATGATATCACAAGGTAAAAGCAAAGAGTATGCTGGGGGAGGGAACATTGAACAATGACTCCTTTTTTTTTGTAAAGAAACTGATGGCAAACATCTCAATAATTCATGAAGAAGCAATTGATTTTTTTGGCTGGAAGGACTGGCTCCTTTCGACTTGTCCTCTCCAGAGGAAAAGCTCATTAACACAGAGGTGTGTGTTGGGGGGAAGGAGGGGTGCTCGTGCGCACGTGTATGTTCTGTGCTCGTGTGCACACTATTTATGTGTATATTTTTATCAAACTTTTAGACATCTCATACAAATGTGATATTATGTCTTTATCTATACACAGACTAGAGATACAAATGCACATACACAGAGTTAAAATGCCCTTATGGGTTTTCATTACCATATTCAGACTTCCCTATTCCCAAAGACTTTCATGAAGACCCTAAATTATAGCCTTTTAATTGACCCACCTCCAAAGCATGCAGACTGCTAAGATCCCAAGATGCATATAGTATTTTTGCAATACATTATGGGTCAAATTCATTTCAGGTACAATCCCTCTGCAGTGACTAGTTATATCTATTGAGAACGTTAGCCCCAAGAGTACATTGACAGCAATTACCCTCATTTTCCTTCTGGAAACATTACAATATATTTGAATGCTACAGAAAGCAAAGGAAAATGTGCTTATTGTCATGGCATCCCCAGATTCCTTATAACGAAAATTATAACATCTCCAGTTCAGTCTGCTAGGTTTTGACCCCAGTGATAAAAACATAAAGGAAGGTTTTTCGTTTTTCTTTGTTGTTGTTGGTAGTGTTGTTGAACTCCCTTCTTTTATCATTGTTTAAAAGATTTTTAAGAGCATTTTCAACTAGCTGGAAATGTACCATACAGCACCCAGTACTTTATGAGTTTTAACCCAACAAAGCCAAGGTATAGAAAAGCTGAACTAAAGCTGTGACTTCATCCTCATGCCTGAATACTTCAAGTTCACAACCTTGCATATGATGGATAGCACACGTTGCAATAGGTTGGCACAAAAGTGGGGAGACAAAGAAATGTTACTACCATATTCTTGAAGGATACACTTTCCGCATGGTGTGCAGAGTTTAGGTAGTTATCCTTTATGAAGGATGTCCAACCTCCTACAGTAGTCTGAAGCTTCAGCATTAGCTCGTATTACTGAAAGTCATTCTAGCACCCCATGATCCATTAACTGTGAAACCAATGAGTTTACTCCTCTGCCACCCACCACTGTGCAGTTTCCTCCCTGGTTTTCCACCTCCTTCCATTGCTCCCTTTCTCTCCTCCCCATCTTCTCATTTCAGCCTCACAGATAGAAAAACCCTTTCTGACGAGAGCAGTGCAGTGAGCTGGATGGTTGTACTACCCAGATTTTCCAGGTCCCTGCAAACAGGACTGACAGCAGCCCACAGCATGGGGCTATTCAGCATACACCAAATACCTAAGACCTATTGCTGGACAAAGATGCCCCAGTTCCCAGCCCACTCTCCAATCCCCAATGAATCTACCTACATTGGGATATAATCACTATCCTTGGAAGCTGGCATGTCAAGACATGGCTTCTGCTGTACAGAATATATCAGAAAACAAAGGTGAAGCTATGGATTTTTTCTCTTCCTTCCCATAGATGACCATACCACAGCAAAGCAAACAGAGCTTCACTGCATTTAATACATGCTCTTCCTGGCATGTGCTTTTGTCCAGAATTACATATTTTAAAAAAAATATCAAGGGCCAAAAACAACATTGGCTTTGAAAGTTTAAAATTTAGCAGCATGTTTTAAGACTCAGAAGATGGCGAATTATTTTGGTTTTTGCTGGCTATGAATTGCAAACCCAAATGATTAACCTCTCCGCCGGGCTCCCTGTTTCCAGGGGAAACAGCAGAAAGGATGATTTCTATGCTTAAATCTCTAAATCAGATTGCACAGAGTAGTGCTGGCAGGTGATAGCTGAGCAGAGGATACATCCTTTTGTCATCAAAACCTTACAAATTATTTATTTGATCAGGAAGGAGAGCTGCAAAAGGCATCATATATTGACAGTTACTATTTCAGGGTGGGTTGCCATCCTTTCCACTTGCTGTGAGAGTAAAGAAACAACTCTTAAAATACTCTCAACTCTCCATACATTATATTTTTGGTGTGGATGAACATTGAACTTACAGCTCAGACCACAAAGCTAATACATCTCTCTGTAATGGATTTGTGCAATGGATATGATCCTATCAGCTGTGCTCCAGTAACCCTGGGCTTGTTTTTTGGCTTTGCCATGGATCTATTGTGAGAGTTTGGGCTAATCACTTTAACTAGTTGTGCCTGTTCTCTTCTTCCCCGCTGTTGCCTGCCTTTGACCACTCATGTACAGTGAGGATGGCTGAGAACAGGGACAGGTTTCTGCCATGTCTAGAAAATGTTTCCCAGCCTCCCAGTTTTTGGAAAAGCCATGATATGCTACTTCACAAGTAAGCAATTATAACCCATCTATCCATCCTCATTCAAACCCAACTGGTATACCATAGTGTGCGTTTTGGGGCCCATCTCCTCGAGAGAACTGTTCACAGATACTGAACAGATTTCATTAGCTCACTTAGGACAAGCAATTTGAGCCTGCCCTGGCTCTCCATTTATTCTTCAACACCATCCAAAATGTTGCTTCTGACACCAGTTAGCTCAGGATTTTCTTCAGATTCTGAAATTCAGCAGCAAATAATTGTAGTTTTTCCCTTTTTTTTTTTTTTTTTTGTTTTATTTGAACTTCTCACAGTAATAGCTGTTTTACCTGTTCCATATCATATCATCCATATCCAACCCACTGCAAGACTGCAGTAAGAGAAAACAGTACTTCTACATTTAAAGATCTTATGATTTTATATTCAATCTTATTATTCAGGAGGGAGCTAGTATCAGAGCACCTGAGATTGTCATACACTTAATCTGACAGATTCAGGGTCCCAAGGAGACATAAAGGATTGCGGACCTAGAACAAAATCTCTTCAAAAGTAGTCTTTTTCTTGGAGCCTTCCAAAGGATAACACCTATGAACATAAAGTCTTCCATAACGGCAGATACTGTGCCAAGTATCTGTCTCAGCAGTGGCCACTAGTAGCTATTTAAGAAGACAGAATAGGAACATGGGAAATGTATCCGAATGTAATCTCTTGCTTCCAGCAATGAAAGTTTCAGGGCTCTTGGAGCCCAGAGATTCTATCTGAGACCTCATATTTAATAGGCTTTGTCAGATCTATCTTCCCTGAACTTTCTCTCTTTGAACTCATTTACAGTGTTGACCTCCACAACATCCTGTTGCAATGGGTTCCACAATTTAATTATGCACTGTGTGAAAAAGTACTTCCTCTGTTTGTGTTAAACCTGCTATCTGATCATTTTACGGGGAAATTTTACTCCTTGTATTGTGAATTGCAAAGACTCATTCCATATTCCCTTTGATGATTTCATCGTCTTTATCATATCTTCCTTCACTCCTCTCTTTTCCAACCTTATGATTCCTGGTCTCTATAATCTCTTCTCAAACATGAATCATTCCACAGTCCTGAATATCCCTTTTTTTTTATTTACGTATTTTTGCAAAAGATACCTATTTCCTTCACTTATTTGTATTCTTCTGATCACAATGTTGGAATTGAAAAAGCAGAAGCCAGAGGAATCATTTGTAAATTTGTTTTCCTCACACAGCTCTCTTCACTATTTTTTTCATTATTTTTTTCTGTAGAATTTCTTTAAGAATCAATGAAATAGATGGCTTTCTTAAATGTGGTCACACCTCTCTAACTTTATTCCAACTGCTAGAAATTTATAAAAGTCAAATATAATGTTTCAAAATCACATTATGGCCATTACTAAATTGCCAATGAACAGAAAGATGCCAAGTGAAGGGCAGGTGCAGAGAAGACAAGTTCTTGTAAAACATGGTTAGAGAGACCCTGGAGTCCAGGGCTTATCAGGGAAGGGATTTTACTAATCTTGGTTACTTTCCATTTCCTTCCTTTAATACAGTAAGTGATGCTCTGTTATTTGCTTGTGCTACTTCAGTTTGATCCTCTTGATCCCCACCATCTTGACAGCCTCGCACTTGCTCCAGTTTTGCATTAGGAATAAAGATAACGAGGTTTGTGAAATAGCGTGAGTTATTCACTCTGTCTTGAGTGTCCACTACTGAGACCTTCTCAGCCACTCGCTCCTGACCATGTTGTCAATAGCTATCCCATGCACTAACTCTTTAATTAGTTGCTTTTGCAAAAAGCTAATTAGAGTTCACATCTGAAAACAAAGTTCTTGGCTAATCTGCATTTTTAATTGTTACTTTGTACATATTCTTAACCATTTTATTGGAGTCTGATGCCTCCTCACAGAGCGTTAAATCAGTTCATTACCTTCTAGCTGCTGCCTTACATTTAATAACACATCCAGGGCAAGTAAGTAAATCAAAAAAGCCTTCATGAGCAATCTATATAGCCCATAGCTCATCAGGAGGGGGGACCACCAGTGTCCATAGAGCTGCTCTTGTGCTTGGGCCTAGACATCACCAGTCTCCTCCAAGCAGCACAAAAGAGAAAGGAGAGGCTAAATTCGTCTAAGCATACATTCAGCACTGAAAACATCTCACTACTGGCCCTGAGTTAAAGGTCTCTGGCCTCCTGCAGTACCATGCAGTGAGATTCACAGTGTCCCTCTGCTTCCTTCTCCAGATTCCAGCTTTCATGTTTTTCCTGTGAAGAGGGTTGAGAGCCTTTCCCTGCTGTAGATGTCAGAGCTTGCAGGGTGCAGTCACCTGGAGTGCCTTCTTCTCAATTGTGATAAATGAGCAAATTCTTCTCAACCTGTCAGACTTCAGGGATGCAGTCTGACTTGTCCAAAGCTTCAGCTACTCTTTGCATGACTTGTAAAAGTCCTTCCTATTTCTCGTAGCTATATGTATGGCAGAAGCATACAAGTCAATGGCATCTCTCCAGGATTTCCTTTTTGGTCAACTGTGAGAAGCAAAGAAGCCTTTCAATACTTTATAACAACCTCTCAGTCTTCTGTCAAGAAATTTCTTGTCATCTATCAGAGGACTCTGCTTTCTCCTTCAAGTTTCTTTTTTTTTGGATGTGAAATATTTCTGACTGTGGTGACTTTGGGAGCTCTAGGGACTTTTCTAAGTAGAAAGTTCCTTTACCAGCTCTGCTTATACAATTTCAAACCTTCCCTCTTGTTCATTCTGCAATCTCAGCTGCCACTTGGCAGCCCCCATGTTTCCTTATTAGTTTTTGAATTCTCTGGTTTATTTGTATTGCCCTTTTTTATGCTTAGCGTATTGATTACAAGAGGGCATGCACAACTAATTCCTCTTTGGCTGACAGCAGGGCTTGCAGACAGACTCTTCAGAGCTAACAGTGGAACCTTGCACAGCTTGAATCAAGAAAGACTTAAAATGCCTTATCTGGACAGCCACAAGATGGGGACAAAACCCACAGTACCTTCTCTGAATGGGTCATACATTTTTTAGACATTACACGATACCAACTCCTGTTACTCAAGTGTCTCCCTGCATTGCATCTTCAAAAATCCTCAGTTCTTCCAAATTACATTAATGTGAAGTGTAGCATTAGGTCCCTCTACTCAGTCTTCAAACAATACAGCTACGATATATCCTCCACTTCAAAATAAATCCCGTGCATTACGTCAACATTCCAAACTGAAATTCTCTCTAATTCTCACACCAGGCTGTAGCATGACAAAGGAGCACAAGTGCGAGGAAACCTATGCACCAACAAAAATAAATCACAAAATTAAAAGCATAGTAAAGATGTTAATACTGCACAGAAGGTTTTCTGTCATCTGTTTTGCCATTGAAGTTAAATATATTTTATGCTGTCTAAGAATTTTCCATTCCTGATATACCACAGATTTTGGCACAGGAAGGAAACACTTCTATCAAGAGAAGATGCAGCTAAGCTGGCCACACATAGCAAAGCACAGGAGATCACTTGAAGCCATCTAAACTGAAACCTGAACCTTTTCAAATGACAAGCAGTGAAAGAAATGCTAGAAAGAAAGAAATGCTACTCATCAGTCATGGTGCCCTCTTCAGGTTTCGGAGTCAACCGTTGAGCTAACTAGGACATTCTGCACTTCTCAAACTTCAGTTTCAAACTCCCAAGCAAACTCCAGCAGAAACCTCTGCATCACTTTCCACTCACTTTATAATATAAGAGTTGTCCCTGCCAGTTTAAGAACCAAATCCCTACTACTAAAGAGACTGAGAAAGATAATATACCCTACTATGAAAGAATTAAAGGCATTTTGCAACCTGGAGGAAGCAATCACAAGGCACAAAATTTCAACATGGGGGAGAAGAAAAGATTGAAATAATAGATATGTGATTGCTTGGCAATGCCAAAGCAGCTGAAAACATGAATTCAATGAAGCAGTCTGAAGCAGAGTGCAGAATCAGAAGAAGGAAAGTAAGAGGACTGTCTCCAAGGAGAGGATTCTCCAGTTTTGAGCAGATCTTCAAAGAGCTGTCACTAAATGAGAAAAGACTGGTCTGAGACTCGGAACAGGAACAAACAGCTGGAAGAAAACGAGCGGATCAGGAAGGAGTACGTGTGACTATTTTGAATATGGTTAATGGGGGAGAAGAGGTCCTTGAACTTGTCTAGGGTGAGGTCACTATCAGTGACGTTAGCTCTAGAGAGCACTACCATTGTTCTGCCTGAGGTCTTCCCCTTTGGACACTCAAAAGAAAATAACTGTTTTCACCATCTTCTCTTTTCATTTCAAGACACAGTGGTTCGGCTCCAGCTGTTTCCACACCCTGCTTTACATCTATGGTCCATCTGACCTTTTGTCCCTCCCCTGTCCCCCAGCCATTTCCTCTCTTTTGAGCTCTTCAGAACAGCTTATACCAAACAATATTTAGCCCTAATTCATTCTTGCTCCAGTTGGTTACCTATCTCAGCTACAGAACAAAAAGTAACTGCACTTCTCTGACCTGACAAACACAAAAACCTTATGAAAATATTAGCACTTAAATTCTAACACGAAAGTCAATGCTGCCCCAGCCCCCTCTCCCTCATTTTCAATCTCAAGCATATATATTATTAACCACCTTTTTTATTTCGCTGCTTATGAAAGAATACATGGTCGATGTGATCTTGTGTCCCTGGGATTAGGAGTTAAGACATCCCCTATAAATCAGTGTAATCTTTGTAGCAGGACATTGTTGCACTGAGCATTCCTGTCTGTATGATGCATTTTCAATTACTCTACATGTTTTCTACTTAGTAAGCCAGCTTAATTCTTCGCTATGTCACAATATTAGAACATGTCCCAGGTTAGAAAAAAGGAGCAATCTTAGAGCCCTTGTAAGTTGTTTAGCCTCTGGCACTTATAAATCCAAAAACACAAGGGAAATCCCTTTTCCTTGCTTGTAATATGCCTTTAGATTTATTACTTAAAGAATCTGTTCACTTAATCCTCTGTTGAGGTCAGGGTTCATCTGCATTCTAATAAAGGTTTTAGTAAGAGTAAGACCAAATAAAAAAAATCAAGGAGCTGTATATGCCTGTATAAGCAAGCAATGCTGCAGACAAAGTATATTCCCAAGTAAATTCTCCACCAGGAAAGAAAAAGCAGAAAGAAAAAAAAAAAAAAAAGCAGGATGCTTTAAATTACTCTACACAAATCCAGACCATCTATCTTGGGCTGCTCTCTTCGACAGCTTGGCCAGGGTGGGCAGGCAAGGCAGAGGCTAAAGAGCTCTTTAGGGACCAAATTACTGTTTCAAAATGGGCCTGCTGCTCCAAGTATATGACAATATTATCTGAGAAATGTTACAGACATTGTGTGTCCTTCAGAGTTCTGCTAACACATCTCCTGTGATTGGAGGCATGTGTCACTACAAAAAAAAAAAAAAAAAAAGGAAAAAAAAAGTTCATTATAAATAGACCTCAAGGATATCTGGATGTACAATTAGGAAAATGACCAAAATATGGCTACAAAACTTATTAGCATTTCACATTGATGATCACGTTTGGATTTCCAGAAATCTATTGCACAGATGTTTTATGTTGTCTCTGTCTTTTCAGGAGGGCTTGTTTAATTTATTGGATTTTGTGTTGGAACAAAACAGTGCTACAAATTCCCTAAGAGGTACAACGAGAAAGAAAGAAACAAGATGATGCAGAAAAGTTATCGTAGCCTGGATTTCTAACAATCTGTGTGTAAACAAGCATGTCTGTGTACATCTGTGTGTGCAATAAAAAATATTTTTTCATTACTGCAAATGAAAAAGTCTCTCTAGCTATTTCTCAGTCTCCTGTACAACTTTTACACCACAGCAATAATTTTTATAGACAGTGTAATTTGGAAAATAATAATAAAAAGCCTGCTTTCATTTTCTCTGAAACCCTCTCCTTATAACTTGATGTCATTTCTGCATCAGCATCTGGGCAGCATTTTCAAGGGTTTTTTACTTATCAATCCAGACCTAGCACAGAACCCACCACCCTTGGTGCTACAGATATTTCATGAACACCAAAGCAAACAAACAAACAAACAAAAAAACAACTGCAACTCTGAGCACTGATTGAAATAATGTTGTTGCACAGCATGCTGAAGGTACAAATCCAACTGCATTCGGTTTGCCCCCCTTTCAGAGATGTTAATATGGAGCATCCCTCATCCACATTACTTTTACACAAAGCAGTTTCTGAAGTGGAAAAGAAGAAATACTGCTTTGCTTCACTTTTCTTAGGAGATCACTTCTTCCTGAGATAGTAAAACCTCCTCCAGAACAAGTGTCCATGGAAGAGGAAGGGAACAAAGTTGAGGGGACAAGAGAATTTCCTTCACCTCTTTACCACCTGGCCTTGCCCTGGTCTGGCAGCGTGATACTGTGTTCATTGTAAGTCTTCTGCACCAGCACAAGCAACACAACTTAAGAAGGGGAAGCTAAGTTTTAAGCTTTCCAGGAAAAGGACCTGTATTTAATCATGTTTGCTTCAGCGCAAAGCCATTATCTACGATAACAAACAAGACTTATGTTCTTGAATTATACTACGCAGAACAGCCATTTATTCACCAGGCTGGGAAAATTGCTAAGTCGTCAGAGGGCTGTAACACCTACTGTGAGCGTTTGCATAGATCTATGTTCAGCCCTGTTTACAAACAAGCTAGGAGGATTCAAAGGAGAGTTTCCATACCACAAGCTTCTCTTAAGATTATTTGTTCTGCTAGCACACTAACTTTTTTCTTTACTTTAGGATCCAGGAAAAAAAAATAATCATTTTTGGTGGAGAGCATCTCCAAGATCTGATGC
This sequence comes from Oxyura jamaicensis, assembly GCF_011077185.1. NCBI lineage: Eukaryota > Metazoa > Chordata > Aves > Anseriformes > Anatidae > Oxyura > Oxyura jamaicensis. The sequence continues at coordinate 10,955,590 of NC_048905.1, read as the reverse complement.
CAAGCTGAGAACACCATTCCTGCAGCAGCAGCATTGGGCCCTCAGTTGAGTACGTGCTGATTTTGGAAAAGGTTTTTCCTTTCCAAAAGCTAGAAATAGAATCCATTTAAGATGATCCATCGCCAAATTCAGGTGTGGGGATTGGAGTGCGTGTGTGTGTCAAAATTTTACTTTTTTTTTTTTTTCGTGGACTATGATAAACAACTAAACCCAATTCATTCTTATCCAGATTTATGCCATCATAGCACCACTGACCTCCATTGCTCTCCTGTTCACTTACACCACACGATATTAAAGGCAAGCATATCTTTTTCTTTCTCATGTGTGTGGTCCTCACTGGCATACGCACAGATTGAGAGCCATTATATTAGGACTAAATCACCCCCCGTGAGGTGAGGTCTCATTGTCAGCTAGCACTAGGCCTCTCCAGAGCTGTGTGAATGTATGAGGAGATATTTCTGCGTCATTGAGAAAACAATTGATTAGTTGGACAACAAATTAAATTCCTCAACTCTTTGATCAGGTAAGTTCTTGAATAATATTTCCACTGCATATGAGCAAACAGTTTTCTGAGGTATTCCTGATTTTCTGGCCATAGTTTAAAATATAGTTCTTCCTGGGAAGCAAATTATTCCTATTCTGGTCAGAGCTCGTGCTCCAATCCTAAAAGGAGTGAGCTGCCTTCTGTTGGCTGTCTTTCCCCAACCTCTAAAGGCTTAACTCAAGCCACAAAAGTTAGTAGCTGGAAACCAAAGGCAATCACCCTTCTCCTGACTAAATCCCAAATTGCCATCTAAAGTTCCCCACATTCAGCTTTCCAATCCCTTTATTAGACTATTTTAAAAGCAAATCACAGTGGGGTTCCAACAAAGACCACATCTCATTGTTACAGGCTCGACTGTCAGTAACTAAAGATGTCACGCATGCAGAGTGTGCTCTGTGATGAGCAACCGTGTCAAAGAGGGTTCTCTGTTAAAACACTGATACTTTAAGAGTGGGATTTTCAAACGCCTTCAGCATTCATATAACTGTTCAATGACATTGCTCCCCAGTTAGGCCAATATTGAACACTTTTGAAAATCCCATCCTACATGTTTACACAGTCTTTTAATCATCTCTGTCCAGGCTGGCAGGCCCTGGGTGCCAGAGAAAGAGGAAAAGGATTTAACAAAGCAGAAATAAAAATAAGTAAAAGCTATCTAAGGTACAACAGTTCCTTTAATAAAAGGTTGTTGCTTTTTAAGAGTAAAATAATGTATGTTTTTAACACACACGCGCACACACACACACACACACACACAAAAAAAAAAAAAAAAAAAAAAAGCTTTTTGCTGGTACTCAAAAATTATAAATAATCTATAAATAAAGCAGCATTCCAACGGAATCAAACAGTCCAGCTTGGATACACATATTTAACGCCTAAGGTTTAATAAGCAAACCAAAGAATACTACCATTAGAATTGGAGACAACGTGGTCTGTAACATCAGGGAGAGCTGATTAAATGGGCAGTTTGTTCCACAATTTGGTCAGTGGCATTTTGGCAATACAGTATAAATGGGTGAGGATTAAGTCATTTCTCAGCTTTCCTTGGCAGAGTCTTTTATTATTTACAATATTTACTTCAGGGAAGTCTTGGCGTATGTCATATTTATCTTGCTGAAAAATGGGCCCGTAAATGCATATCACCTCTTGAACAAAGCAAAGCATTGTGGTACTAATTTGGTTCATGAAGTGTGTAATTCAGCCTCTTTGCACAGGGGCAACATTTGTCTCCTGCTTTATTAAACAACTATTAACCTTTTTTTCCTTTTTTTTTTTTCTTTTTTTTTTTTCTTTTTTTTTTTTTTAAACTCAATACTGAAAAAACAGGCCGGACTAATGCCACATATACCTTGGCCTTCTGGAGGGCTGCTTGCATGCAAGAATTGTCTTCAGCATGCACCCACCACCAGAGGTGTGAACACAGATGGGACTGCAAGAGCAAAAGGCACGTACAGATGTAGCAATTTCAACAAGTGGTGATAAGAGGGCAATGAGTCCATACCAACAATGCAGAGAATTTCTCTGCCAACCTCTTTTGCTTCCCACCCAAAACTCCCAGCTCAGACAACAGCTCTCACTGCAAAGGGCTCATCAGCCCAGCTAACAACACCTTGCTCCAGGAGGTTAGGACATGGGGTGAACACAGAGCCTGCTCATTTCCAAGAGGTGATTTGGGGATAGCAGCAAGTAGAGCCATGCCACATATTCCAAGAGCATCAAAAAAAGAAGGAGAAAAAAAAAAAAAAAAAAAAAAAAAAAAAGCCAGGAGCATTACTGACTGCACCTTCCAGTAAAAAATTCCTCTCCCACCAGCAGAAATGCCCAATATTAATACCCACAGGATCCAGATTTGCCCATATCACTGAAAGCTCTGGTGTTTTACTTTTCAGTAATCACATCTCTGATGACCGGTTCCACCCGTTGAGAGCCCTTTCATGCTTCATTTCAGACTAAGTCCTGAGTGAGGTCTTTGCTATCTGACCTAAATCGTGTGTCTTTGCAGCTCTACACCTGCCTGGTGGTTATCACCACCTGCACTGATATACATAAAGTGCTGTAAAGAAGAGACGGAGAAGAGGAAACAAACAGGTGATCTCCAGTTATGCACCTCTTTTTCTAAAGCAGACATCTTATACACAAATGGGTTCAGAGTAATTTGATATTATAGAGGGAGGGAGGAATGATGTGTGCAGCTTACAAATGCAGAGAATAAATACACATTTTTAGTGAATTGAGAGTGTTTAAAATAATTTCACAGGCAAGATTCACTTATCACCACAGGTGGCCTGTGTAATAGATGTTTTAGTTGAAGATGCAAAAATTCGGAGTCGCAGGAATTGTTGATTACAAGCAAGAGTGTTTGCACTTAAAATCCTATCAAAACTGATCTTTGTAAGTAAATAATATTAGACTAAGCTATTCTCCAGGGGTTATTAAGTGTGTACTCAGAAAATGGCATTGTCTTAATGTTAATTAATTTGAGCAAATGGGGTAAGGAGAAAAGGAGCTGCTTTCATGAAAGTTTCTCATTTCATCTTCAGATATACACTAGAGCAAGAGGTGATGATAATAATACTGCGTTCTTAAGTATTGTTTTCCAAGAAAAAGAATGTATGAATAATTTCCACATAGAAATACTGTGACTGATATACTAGGTAGGAGATCAGCGAGGAGGAGCACAGAAACCCAGAACAATGGCTAGATGTGCTGCCTCCTCTCATTGTCCTCACTGTGACCAGCACACAGTCAGGCACCAGCCTGGGCCCCACCACCTGGTTTTGTTCTGGGATGCTGCTGGGGCATACGGTATCCCACACAGTTACAGGGTCAACAGCCAAGCTACCAACAACCTAGTTCAGGGGCTGATCCTGATGAAGCATTCACCTCTCACCAAGAAAGAAAGAGAAGTGGCAAGAAACAATGGGGAAAAAAAGCCCTTAAAATAAAGGTATGTGCTTTAGGATTTGCGAGCAAAGATATTCCTCTGATTCCCTTTCATCTGCAGCACCTATTTTGTGCAGCTGCCTGAGCGATGCTGCTTTTGGGTCCCAGGCCAGCAAAACAAGCACACAAGAATTACTGAGGTGCTGTCTACCATTTTGCCCTCCTGTACTGCAGCCTGACAGACCTTTTTCCTTGCTTATTTTGTTCCAAAGTTAGGATGTCATGCTTTCCTTAGCCGTACTTGAAAATGGTAGAATAGCACCTCCTCCTTACCCACAAGCCAAAACATATTCGGAATAACAATTAAACAAAGCCGTTTAGATACCATTCTAGGAGATCTTCCATTTTTCTATTTGTGCTCCATCCTATTTCCCCATTTTCCTTTTAAAATGAGCATTGTCCTTCAAAGCTACTATTTACCTATGAGTACGCTGTGTCATAAACTTCCTATGCTGCCCCTCTCTCTTCAACCATTTTTTATTTATTTATTTATAGGTGCTAGGCTACCTGGCGTTTGTTGCACCCAGCAGAAAAAGGCACTGGCTGGCTAACGGTCATCTAAACGACAAAGACGACTGATACCGCAGGGTGTTTTCCCTGGAGCATTGTCTGGGATGATGCGGCAGTGCTGGGGAGAGCCTGATGGATTGATTCATGCACCCAGTCACTTGCAGAAAATTACAGGGGACAAAAGCGCATAAAAAGAAGTAGCATTAAAATGCAATGATGTGTGTGTATGGTAGAGAGAAAGGCAGTTTAGTCCTAGGAAGTTTTAATTGCCATTTGCCTGAAGAACTCACATAACTCAGCCATCACTTCTGAGTACTACAGCCTTCCTTAACAGAGAACGACAAAAGCCAGATAGCCCCCATGACATCCTTAGCATCAAATACACTGACTTGTATCAAAAAAATGGTCCTGTTTTTTCATTGTGTTCTATGCATATGGAAAATGTCATGAAATAATGGCAATAATGCCACAAAAAAGATGGCTTTTTTTTTTTTTTTTTTTTTTAGCATTATTAAAACTACAAGAGGAACCAAAAATCTCCATTTGGCTAGAATAACATACAATCACAGATCCAATGCCTGGAAAACAAAACAATCAAACAAACAAAAACATGTGAAAGTATATTGATGGTTTATACCCCCCATGGTTACCATGCTTTTGTGTAGAGCATGTAAGCAAATATCTAATGTAGCAAAACCTGTCATACACTGCTCAGATGATACTAAGGACAGATACATATTACTTGCAAAGATAAGAAGCAGCATAAATACACATAATGGAAGTGAGAAAATACAGATTTATTATCAATTTGTGGTTCAAATCCTGTAAACTGCTGCACAAACAGAAAAGACAGTCCATCAAAGTTTTGTATCTACAGACACCATACAGGATTAGCTTCTACCATATTTACTAGCACAATGGATGCAGGTTTCTCCCTCTGGATTTTGCCATAAAAACCTAACATGCAGCTACTTCATGCAGTTATTTTCAGCTCCCAACAATCTGTTGCTTACTACCAGCTTGTAGTGACTACACAGTGGCCGTTATATATGCGTGGATATCCTATACCGTGCTTTCAGTATTCTGAATGCTACAAATAATAATGATGGGGCACAGCAAGCTGACAAACTTTTTAACAGACTGACATAAAGACTAGGAATTTTTCAAAAGGAAAAGAGGCTTATACTGCCTGCCTAAGAAAAACATCTTTCGAATGGTGCCTATCCAATGCCAACCGAATCTACACTCTTTCTTCCATGCATCAATGCCACTTCGTTCAGACTGGCTGGCTTTCTCGGCAGTGACCCCTTCTTGCCTTCTGTATTATTTAAGGAGATTTATAGCTGGGTGTCTTGTGTGGTGAAACATGAGCTCTGACCCCCAGGCTTGGAAGTCGTCAGGGAGAAACATTAATATTATGCCACATTAGGAAAGAAAACTCATCAGTAGCAGCAAACCAAATGACAAAGTGAAACATGACGCTTCTTGTCACACATGACACTGAACAGTTAAATGCACCCAAAAAGTTGTGCCCTCTAATGTGTCACCTACTATTTTGCACCAGTGCAATGACTGGTGGTCCAGATCTCAGCTGCTGAGTCTCAGCTGGGGCTGCTACTGCTGATACCCAAGAACCTACAGTTACTGCAAATAGGCAAATCTCACTGCTATGCCAAAGTGCAAATACAGGCAATTATTGTCAAAACAAAACAAAACAAAACAAACAAAAAAAAAAACCACCTTCACACCTAGATACTCAGAATGAAGAACAGGAGGTGAGAAATAGATACATAACCTACAAGTAGGGCATGAGGAGTCATAGCACAGAGATGTGAACTGGCTTCTCCAAAAACGCACTTAGAAGTCTATGCCAGAGGAAGGGACTCTCCTGAGACCCCATCCAATAACCTTACACCACATCACTCTCCACCTAAGTTCTCTACAACTTTTATTTACATAACCAGCAAAACCATTTCAACAAACATCTGGGTTTCAAGATAGATCACTGAACACAAAACAGTGCAAAACCTTAGCAAGTTTCGAGAAAGGGCTAGCTAATTTTAATGATTTGTAAAATCAATTATTATGCTTTAGGCTAAAAATAGGCACAACAAACGTAAGCTTCAGGGAATTATCACATTAGGACACAGGCAAGCAAGGATTTTCCTATTTGAATCCTATGGACAGAGCTTTGGCTTGACATACTATTTGACATAAGCACACACACATATATGTGGGTATCTATAATTTTTCCTCCACCTTCCTAGACACTGCTGTCTGTAATATATAAGAGCATACATGTTCCATGTCTGAATTAGGAACACAGAATTCGCCACGTTGTGAATGTAGTTACTAAAGATACACACACATTTTCCTCAGATGTCTGTTTTGCATGTGACCCTATTTGTCAATAATTAACTGAAATAATAAATTTGAAAGAAAGGGGAAATGAAAGGAGAAGAGGAAGGAAAGAAAAGAGGAAGGGAGGGAAAGGGACAAACTCTTGCTGTTTCTGCTTCTTAGAATGGGTCTCAAAAAGACCTCAGCACTTGAGCTACCTCGATGAAATCAGAGGAGTAAAGACATATATGTTTAATAGCTAATGCAGATATGACTTTTTAAAAACCATATATTTTATTTAAATATGATTTCCTTTTCATAATAAAAAATGTATTAATATGTACCTTCTGACTAATCTCAGCAATACCTGGTAATTTTCCTGTATCTTTAAATATTTCTTAGAACAAATGGTCTTGGGTCAAGTCATACACCATGTGCATGCAAGTATGAGCTTACAGAAAGTCCTCTTCTTCATTTGTGGATCCATGTTTGTTTTCTTCTGGACCTGGTCGTTTTATGATCCTATTTGTAATATATGGAAAACCAAAAACTGAGCAGGAAAGAGTTTTCTTCACAAAAACTCTGATTCTTAGGGCAAAATGGGGCTGTGGCAGGCATTTTCACTAGCATTTCACATATAGCATTTGTACCTTGCTGAGCTCTTCTAAAATTCCGACATGCCAGAGCAGTTGTGAAGCCCTGTTGTAATTTGTACCTCTCCTGACACACAGCTAATACCATAACTTATATGCACCACTAAGCATGGACACAGTCCCTCTTCTTCTGAATGGTCTGCTTGCTGGATGCTCACAGGGACATACATAATGCAGAACTCTGCTGCAGCAAAATCAGAGTATCAAGAGTATTTCTGGGTCTTTATAGGGTGTGTAGAATAAAATATGATCATCTTTGCAAGGCCAAAAATCTGGCTTCTGTAAAAGGTATACAACAGTAATGACTTACGTATTTCTTTCAAAAAGTATCTGCTCATTTTATTAGAAATCTAAACCAAAAGTGCTGGGGTAAAATTTTGATTGCATAAATATTGCTCATTTGCTAAAGAAAACAACACAGGTAAATATATATATTTCCTACGCATTCTCCCATCTTGTCAAAAACTTACACAACCAAAAAACATTCTGAAAGGTTTGACCTAAGTCATGCCCACCAACACAGAGGTTGTAGAGCACGTACCGTTTTCACTTTTCAAGAAAATGAAAGAACACAAAAGAACATGAAACCTTCCTGGCTCACTCAACCTACCAGTTTCAGAGCAATGCTCCTATGCTTGTAAGATGAGTTTAAATTTACCTTCTGACACAGTCAGAAGTTTTATATATATACACCATGTAAATATAAAAGAGTACTATGGAGAGAGAAGCAGGGAAGAAAGAGAAAATGCATATAACTAACACAAGAATAGAAGTCTAAGTAGCCTTGAGATAACTGCACATTTAAACTATGGTGGGTTTTGGTTGGGGGAATTTTTGTTTCTTTGAGCGTGCAGACTTGCAATTAAATCAAGATATAATAATTGCAAATACATTAGCAAATATCAAAGCGTGAAATCAGAATACAAACAGAAGTGAGGGGACTATTTTCAACAGATCCATTATTTGTAAAGGACTGTCAACTGTCTACACAACATCTATGAGTATTCAGTTGAAGTTTCACAAATGCTAATCGGGGATAGGGTTTTTCAATGAATTTTGGATCAAATACATTTAGAGCTTTGGAGAAACCTACTACATTTTTAAGTCTTTTTGGCTGAAAGGATTTTGTCACTCCAGTCTAGAGATTTTTTTATTTATTTATTGTCTGGGTATTTCCTCTGGCATGTGTAATCATGAAACTGGACTTGACACCCAGCAAGGACAAAACTCAAAGATGAGAGTTTCACAAAGCTGAAGCCATCTTCATTGTGCATTTAGGAATGGCAAATAAGGCCTAACACAAAACTGATCAGAGTGCACATGTAGCCTAAGGAACTGCAAATAAGGCCAAGACTGTGAATGTTCCAGCAGAGTTTGAGACAGACAAGAAGAGCACATGCAAGTCTAAGTTCACAAGGACTACGATGCTGAAATATCTGAGCCTGCAGCGAACCTGCTCTGCAACACACTCTAAACCTACTCTGTTGAATTTGTCACACATAGGTGAACTGATTGCAGGGAACGCATGCCCCTTACCAGGGCACAATGGTGGGAGGAAAAAAAAATCAGGAAGAACTATGTGGTATGTAGGTTCCATACAAGGAATCTTGCCCACGTACACAATACAAAGCACAATCCCCACCCCTGAGTTCAAGACACCTTGTTTCAGCGCGCCCTCTCTCCCAGCAAGGCTCATCCCAAAGCTGAAGAAACTTCTGCAAATGGAAAGTCCAGGGCACAGCAGAAGTGGCACCACAATGGGAGGTATCTTTAAAGAACCCTGGGTCTGCCCCAGGGCAGCTGGTCAGCACTGAAGAGGATGGCCAATCTCCTCTAAAAATGGAGTCAAGGCCAGACCCTGCACTGATAACTTGAAAGCTACCTCTAATCTCTCAAATGGGTTGCACTATTTTTCTCATGTTTATATATGTCCCGCAAACCCCTTGTCCCTGAAAACACCTCTGTCAGATGCTTCATCAGGAACAGAGAACTCCTATGAAGATAATATACCCCCTTGCGACTTTCAGAGTTCATGTAGAAAACCAAAGTTAATAGTTTTTCAACACTATTTTCATTTCCTGCCCATGATCCCAGTGCAGCAAAGTATTTAAGCATGTGCTTTAAACTTTGCCCTAGAAACGCATTTAAGCATACTCTTAAAATGCACTGGTACCTGGTGCTTTTCCTGACTCCAAAAAGAAGAGCAGAAGAAGGGCAATGCAGGATAATTAACATTTGCAGTACACGTTCCATTTATTTGAATTTCACTTTCTGCTCAAAAACACATTTATAACTTCCACACTGCTATTAAGAGGAACTTTCAGTCAGTGTGACAGTTTCAAAAATAATTTAACACGATATATAAACAGCCTGAAGTAAATGTGTCCAACAAAAATAAAATATTTGCAAATTGAAACACGAAAGATTTTCACTTCAGAAAAATGAAAGAAACCTGTTTGAAAACAAGTTAAATGAGCAATGGATTTTTTTGGAAGATTTATATATATATATATATATATGTATTTTCTTTTAAGATGAATGAGATGACAGATGTTTTACTAAAATGGTTAAGACAAGTTGGCAATAATTTCTGGGTGTGTTAACTATTGCTGTCTGGATCATGTGATGCACGACAAGACAGTTTTCACCTGAGGTGCAGAAGCAGCTTAACAGTTTGAAAGTCAGTCATGAGTACGGCTATATCCCAGTGCACTGGCTTTTGTATTCCTAATCTGGAATACCATCAATAAAGGGACAGATATAAATATACCTGCACGTAACTTTAGCAATAGATTTAAGGTAGACGCTTATTAATATCATGAAGATATGATTCTTAATGATCTGGGAGCACAGCCTTATACAGGTTTGAATAATGACATTGTCTCATTGCATGCATAGTTTGTGCTTTTGTCTCAGACAGGTTCATTTTTCACTGGAGGGGAAAGGTTCATATCGCACGAGGGGGGTAACCAGTTGATGTTACAAGGCTGACGATTAGCCCCCTCGCTGTTCCACATGACACTGGGAAGGACTCCAGCAGGCATCCTTAATGCCTGCTTCAGCATCTTGAAGAAATTAATGAACACAGCTTCGATGGCAAAACATTTCAATCAACCCCAACCAGCTGTGCCTACCATTTTTTAAAATATATATTTAATTTATCTACTTATTTAAAAACTGGCTTATCAAAAGTTTATTCGATGGATACAAGTTATTTCAGAAGTGAGAGAGGGAGGAACAGAAAGGAAGAAGGACAATGGTGGTTAGTGCCAAAAGATGTGCGATGGCCCCTGTGTTTGTTGAACAAATTAAGCACGTTCTGGTTTTTCACCTGCTGAAGTAGCAGCAGTGCATATGGCCCAGAAGTTAAAAATAAGGAAATATGCATACATTACCATACTTAATGGACGACCCTCTCCATTTAATATGCAAATTTCCTGAAATATTACTGAATGCCGTCTGTTCTAAATGAATAAATTTGAATTGCAATTAGAATAATCCTTTATAATTAATGAAAACTGTCAATTTTGGTTCATAAGTAATTTGATTAACAGGATGATGGGACACTTATCAAGTTCACTGGACTGCTAGGGTATGAGAAAGCTGACAGGGAAAATAAGGTGGTCCAGGCACTTAGGCACCACTGGAATATTATCCTAAATTATTGATAACACAAGCTAATGAACTTCAGAAAGTGAACTCTGCATGCTTTATTTAAAGGGACAGTGCAGTGGGGTGATGAGCACTACTTTGGTCATGATAGCCTTCTCCAAAATACAGTCATGCCATTATCAGCCCTCAGAGAAAAAAGATCCACAGGCAACAACATATACCTACTTAAACCTGAAATTTACACTTTCCAGCTGCTTCCAGAGAGGGAAAAATGTTCACACAATAAATGCACAAAAGGGACAATGCAAGCCAGGTGGAACACATTTTTATATAATGTACCACAGGCACAATTTTATGTTTTATTTCCACTGTTTAAAAAAACGGCACTCACTACACCTGGTTTTCCATCTCTTTGCTTCCTATCATCAACCTTGGGATTGGCCACCATATTTTCCTTTAAATGTGCTTTGGCTAATTGAACGCAGGAGAATGTTAATGTATCAGTTTCAATTCTGTAAGAAAACTAATTGGGAAAAAAAATGACTACATGCCCAAGAAAAAAAAAAAAAAAACCTCACCCATCACTTCTCTCAACCCACATGTTCACTGATATCAATATCATTTTGCCACTGATGGGAAAGATGACTGAAGGCCACACCTCTGGGCTGATGCTCCGTTCCCTCTGTAATTCCATTAACTTCGGGGGTCAGGGAGGATGTAATCCAATGCAGAAGTTGCTCATAATGGCATTTTAAATCAGTACACTAACAGGCTGCAGTTCTGATAATCTACTTAATGATCCCAAATGTGAGTAGATAGGTGAACCTTAGTAAAAAATATCAAATATCCGCAGACATTAAGTTTCCCACATCAGCTTAGTTTTTGAGAAGTTCAGCCAGCCATGCCACCCACCCATGAGATGGGTATGGTGAAATCAGAAGGGCAGTTCTTGATTTTGCCCTCAATCTGTCTCTCTAAAATGCCTCATTCCATATGCATCATTCACGTCTCTTACGGAACTACGTCATAATGTATCTGTTGCATAAAGCACTTACTCTACGGAATTATTCCGTATCGCCCTCATGCAGCCAATGGAACAATTCTGAATGTAACTTCAGAGTGTGATCTCTTTCTAAACATCCTGATGCAGCACATCCTGGATACACCCACACAGTATAATTGGAATCCAATGCAATCCGGCCTTTTATATTTTGCAAACAACCCAAGTTTAAAATGGTGAAATCACATGCTGAACAAAACTACCCTTCGTCTGAACACAGGCACGGTGCCAGTGGATTCTGGGAGATCGTTTGTAAGAGCCTGCTATTGTATAACAAAAGCCAGTGTGCCTGAGCAAGGTATGTTTTTAAACCATTACAGCTCTGAGAACTCAAAACAGATTTTCAACAAATCACCGAAAGACACTTTGCAACCTAGGGACTAAATTTCTGCTAAATGTCAAATTCAAGGCACCAGCACTACCTACAACAAGGCCACAACTTGGAGTAAAATCTATGTGTTCACATACTCAAGAACAATACCCCATTTCTTAATAACTTTCTAATAATGTTCACATCTTGTCTAATGTAGGGCATTTTGATGCAGGAGGCAACGTTTCTCAAAAGTACAAGCATCTGGAAACTGCAATGCTCCAAAGCACAGGTGTTGTTATAAGTAGACATTATTAGACGCGGTGCCAAACAGAATTGAGCTCACTTTACTAACCCTGACCAATATTCCTACATAGCCATTTTAGCCTGTTTCAACAAGATTACAATTAAAAGTTACTACAATGTTGAGCAGAGTCAGATATACCCAAACACTTTTGTGCTCAGATATTGGAATAGTGTTCATCAGTGTGGCAGATAAACCACATTATAAAGAAAACAATGCCATAATTGGCTAGTAGGCCAGTTTCCTGTCTTCTTCCCCTGAGGCAATCAGGACATTTTTTTAGGCTCATTTCCTAAGGAAACGAGGATCTATGAGATCACATTGTCTGCTCATGAGTCCCTCCCCCTAATAATTTTAACCCCTTGTCCATTCACTGTATAAAGCTCAAGAAAGTTATTTTTGTGAAAATGTATGCATTTGTAGAAAAAGAAGCAAGCTCATCTGTGAAAGGAATGACAAGTACAACTCAAGCACACAAGCAGCGAATGTATCCCAGTACAGCTCAGCGCAAAGGGAGCACAGGGTACAAGACACTCAGTTAAGGGACAGATACAAAGGCAGGCAGGAGAGGACTGAATGTTTGCAGGGGAACTGGTTCATAGGAAAGTAGTGAGAATATTGGATATGGGCTATAAAGGTTATGTCAGTGATCAAAGAACATTACGGTGACAAGGGACATGATGAATGGAGTTATTGTGATAAAGGAGCACAGGAAACAATACAAATCTGTAGAAAAACAGAGTTTCGTTTCATTAGTTCCAGTATTCAAGGAACAAACTTATTTCAAAGCTATATTTTTCTTCTGGCATCTGTTTCTGTGTTCCCTTCGTTGCCCTTTTAAACTTCTATTTTTTGTTGTTGTTTTTATTTTTATTTTTTTTAATTGCCGCTTTCACCGTGGCTAGGGGAAAGCATCCTTTGCAAGCAGTAAGACCCATCAGACTTGCATAAGGAAATGCTGAATTATCAGTCACGCATATGAACATAAAAAAAAAGGTTAAATTTATGTCACTGACTTCATTCCTCAATGGAATGTGGAAATTACATGCAACTCCATCATGCCCTTTTTCATTATCTTCTAACTTTCATAAACATTTGTCCCTGATCTTCTTAAGAAGAGACGTTCTTTAAGAATCCAGCAATCACTTCAGGGACTCTTAGTGAGTATTATTACCCCAATTTAGGAACAGGATAAACGAGGCAGTAAGATGCTTCCAACTACTCACCATGTGACTACAGCAAGGCTAATAATACAATGCAAACAGTGAAGTTAAGAAGTCCTGTGACTAGACCACAAGACCATACTTCCCTTTCCCCTAGAAATCTACCACTCTAAAAACCAGGAGAACAACTAGCATTACCCCTCTGGATTTATGAAGGCTCAGTGATGATAGTCTGGGCAAGTAAACGCTACCCTAACAATGAGGGGGAAAGGCTTCCATTCTGAGTTTGTAGTATCTTCTACTACAGGCAAGGACTGCGAGCTCCTCATGATTTCGTACAAGCCATGAAGGCCAACTAAATGAGGAAACACTTCAACTGAAGTGCAGCTAAAGTCTCCTAGTGCAATCTTTTATTTTGTTCATCCACACAACATAGCTTCATTTAATACAGGTCTAGGTTCTGAGGTGCAGTAAGACTGAACCATCCAGTAAAACCATTAGCCACGTTGGAGAAGTAGCTGAACATACCAATGCGTTGGACAGAAAAATGCCTCTATTTAATTCTCCGTCACATGAACGGGAAGTATAAATATAATATTCTCCTGGTAGAGGTTTAGAATTATGATGGCAAAGAGCAATCCTCAGCAGGTAAGAAAAAATGTCTGTTAGGAAAATAACTGAAGTTTGGAAGTTTTTCCCTTGGGTGATATCAGTAACCATTCTATCAAATATAACCTATCTATTCTTATTTTATTCCTATTATCATGGCATCCAAGAACCATTATCATTTGCTCTTCTTGGTGACTAACACTGAAACAACCATGGCAAGGGGAAATAGAAAATTAAAAAAAAAAAAAAAGATTCCAATGCAGGTATTAGTGGCGTGAACCATTCCGGATATGGATATGAATAACACACTTATTTATTCAAGCTACTTAAACATTTTTTTTTTTCTTCATTGTTTGCTCAGCTAAGAAAATGGATCTCCTTCAAACTGTTGAGGTTGGGAAAGGAAGGTTGAAATACGGTGAGTGTTACTACAAGACTTAGCCCCAAACAAATGAAACTCTTTGAGTGAATTATGGTCTGACTAGTTTCTTTTTTAAGACACATCAAGGCATTTCAGTATGTGTCAATAAAAGCCCACCTGGAGGAAGAAATTACAGAGCACTGGAAAGAACGCCAAGATTACTCAAGTCTTTGTGTTTTCATTTGTTTTAAATCTGTGTGTTGTTAAAACAAATGTAGAAATTAGCCATATGGGAACTTAGTTTTGGTGCAATATCTTCATCTGTCACCGCATTTGGAAAAAAGCACACACACAAGATCAGTGGCCAGGGAGGGAGGGTGAGAACAGCACACAAGGAAACAATGCTGAACATATGCACAGGATTTCGACCTCGCAGCATGGTGACTAATGATTATTTCATAAATATTGAAGCTGTGATGGATTATTATTACTGAAGGGGCACATTTTTAAAGATTGTCTAATGGTTATTGTATAGAAAGGTAGCTCACGCATCTCACTGGGACAACCTGCCCTCATGTGCAATGTATCTTACCCAAAGGAAAACCACATACTATTTTCAATTCAAACCTTAGACCCAATGCATGTAAGACAGGGGCATAATAGCTTTCCAAACTCTCATTTGGCCTTAGTTATACAACCAGCTGACACTGAAAATAATTAATGCCCTTTAGGACTCGCATCTGCTCCTATGGTTCCATGTCAAGGTTTTTAATTGGGCTATTTTGGCATTTGGAGACAATGGCAAGGTGAAATAACCTTTCTTTAATATTTCTGAGGTCAGAAGTTAGTCCTGCCAAAGGTCATCCTTCAGGTTCACAAATGAGTCATTTGTATCACCTAATGCAATCTGTGACTTGCAAATTGCACTGGGAGATGTTATAGTGCATTAATTAGTCCATGTGGTGAATACTGAATTCATCATTACCAGTGAAGCCTGTGCAGGCGTGCCAATACTCGTTTTGGTGGGCTGCAGTAGCAGACTATTTGACATATTCTCCTTCAAACTGTGGTCTTTAATAATATCAGGCCTTGTTTGCAATCAAGCAAAGACAAGGCTGAACCAGTCCTCTCCCACTGAACAGTGCTATGTACAAAACTTACATGTTAAAAGTTCCCCGAGCAAGCATGCAAGCCACCTCAGCCCATTTCATTTGGCTTCTACTTCACAGACACTGTCAGGCAGTGCTCTCACACCGGACACCATTGCTGGATTGTACTCTGAAACTTTAGCAACTGGGCTGTCTCAGCTGTCCTCTGCTCTTTTACACCTAAAGAGTAATTCAATTGTTGATTCAATTGTTGTTGGTGTTTTTTTTTTTTTGTTGTTGTTGTTTTTTAGGTTGTCTGCTTGGTTTTCTCCATAGCTGTAGGGATTACAAACTTTAAAAAACAGACAGGCATAAACAGCAATTAACTGCAATTCTCAAGTGACTGCACGTCTACAAAAGCACGGCCTTTTGGAAAAGCACGATACTATTGCACAAGCAGCATTATCATCTCCTGGTGGGGACCTGGTTATCAGACAAAGGTCCCAAGTTACCCAGATTTTACTTCCAAAAGCCGTATGTTGCTATCATCTTATAGAGGGCATTAAAACCCAGCAAATGTCCCTGGCCATTTGGCAGAGGTACCTCACTAACAGACTGCCTGCAGGTGCAGCACAGTTACTACCACAGCATCTCCCCTAAGGCCTGAGAACCTCTCCAGGAGCTGAGGTGGGTCCATCACCTCACAGGCCATCCTGCACCAAATCTCCTCCTTCAGCAGTGTTCCATGGCCAGAGCTGTGTTCCCTCCACTCCTTGCAGCAGCCTGTTTTACAGCCCTTCTACATTTAGGGGCATCCTGTGCCCAAAGAAAGGTTTTTATGAATCCCAAGTCCACTCTTTAAAGTCAATATTCAGTCAAGTTTCTTTCTCGCAAAGAAACCTTGCAGAGAATTTCACCCTAAGTCACAGTCTGATCTTTCAGCTGGTTGGCAGCTATTGCCTATAATGAAGGGATTATTAATTTCTGTTTCAGAGGGATAGAAGATCAGGATATGGACACGGCATGACTGTACCATCTGTGCGGTTGACATATATTGATTCATACCATCTTCCCATCTGTCCTTGACACTACAGAGCATCAGAGGTCACAATCAACTCTTTGCTGGAATTTCCCCAAAAAACAAGTTTTCATACAGCTCCCTGTCAAAAACCACTTCAAGCCACTTTTACAGAAATGGATCACCTCTTCACTGTCTTATGAAAACCTGTATGTTGTCAACAGTTTGGCCTTCAAAGTATATACCGAGCAAGAGGTATAATGACCAATATTACCAAACAATGACAAATAGGATCTTCTATGTCCCATAATGAAAAAGACAAGGTAAAATATAGCTCTTGAAACAACAGCGGGTTGAAGAAGCTAAATTACTAAGGCTCTCGAGATTTACATACATTCATTGCATTAGGGACTATAAGCAATCAAAGCAGAATGTTGGGAAATGCGAAGTTTGGTTGCATGTGCTTATGGAAAGTGATGGGGGAAAAATGAAAACCTGCAGCTGAGTAAATCATGAAGTATATCAGAGTCTCTGGAGAGGACCTAGTTTTGTTTTCATGATATGTATCTTTTTTTTCCTGTCATTCTATGCAAATTGCTAATAGCTAAGAAATGAAAATTTTTGAAACGTCCATTTCTGGCTTTTGTCAGCGTATTTCATCTGACATAGCCCACAATATAACTGGCAGCATCATGTGTAATCTAGGCTTAAACAGTGCTCATGTGAAACTGTATTTTTAGTGAGTTACGACTGTCCCAGAAGAGCCTTGGGTTAAAAACATGTCAAGTTTTTTTCTCACTCCAAAGAACTGGTTGAAGAAAATCCAACCAGTTGGAAAAAGGCTGGATTTTTTAAAAGTCTGTGGTAGAAAGGAATGGCAATTACACAATGACTTTTTTTTTTCTTTTTTTCTTTTTTTCTTTTTTTCTTTTTTTTTTTTTTTTTTCTGTTGCTGCAGCAATGGATGCACAAGTTAATCATCAAACTTAATAATAAAATTTAGCCTTCATGCAGTGGTCTTCTCTCTTCAGGCTATGTTACCAAGCTAAACCAAGTAAAATCACAAAAACCCTCACACTTTTTTCACATGCAAAAAACAAAGGAAGGCAAGAGGACAACTTGGTATGCCTGGATATCAAAACTGAGGTCGTAAGCCACATTTTGATTTATGGCCATAGCTAACATAGCTACTGAACTCTACCAGCATCTGTTTCTTTACTGAAGTGTTAGCAAAATCTGAAATTTCTCTAGTGTCGTCGGAGTTTAATAGTGACTGAATGAAAGTCACAGCCAAAGAGTTCACACTAGATCCAACTTGCTAGGCCAACATGGCAACCTCAGGTGCTTGGCCAATGGCAACTTGCCAAAAAAGCAATGGATCTGGCTAGCTAGAAACTCTCGCATGATAACAGCATCTTGGCAGGTGTATCTCTACCTGATTACCTGTCACCATTTGCCAGGACAGTCTGTATTTGCCAAGAACAAGTTTACATACTTTACAGCAGCCATTCAGGCACTTTTTTTCTTTTTAAAAAAAGAAACACCACAAGCCAGCTCCTGAAACCTCAGTGCAGTGTGCCATTGTTGTGGTTTGTACTTGATACCTCACATCTGCATCAGCTGTGCTTACCCAACTGATGAATTTTGTGAATTACCTTTCAAGCACATGGATCCAAAGCAGGTGACAGCACACTGGGCCATGCTGGCTGCCTGCCCTGACTTTTGTCTGTGCCAGACATACATCTTTTACACACTCGCCCCTGCCTTGAGCGTGTGGTGTCTACGCCTAGGATTTCTCCACATCTTTTTCTCTTCTGGGTAGGGCCACATGCTGGCCCCCACAGCGCCCTTATGACAGAGCCACTGCCTGCATGGCTCTCAGGGACTTATGAGAAGACCCTGAAAACACAGCAGGCAATCTGCCTGGGCACAGAGAGCATTTACACTTTCTGTGGAGCAAACAACAGTAAAAGATGGCCGTTGGAGTGCGGGAAAATGAAGGAACTGCCTGAACAGAGGCATGTTAGCGTAGAAACAAGGGTCTGACAGCAGGCGAGGGGGCTGCCACAACATGGCGCCTCAGCCAGGCTCCGGCGGAAGGTTCCGGTCCTCGCGGCCAATGGGGGGCAGCTGCGGTGGCGCGAAACCGCAGTGCACCGCCACCTTGCGGCCTCCTCCGCGCACTGCGCTCGGCAGCTCCCCGGCAGGGGCCGGGTCTCCGCACACAAAAAAAGTTCCCCACACACACTAAAACAAAAACACCAGCCACGCGTTTCTGTTGTCCCTTCAATGCCAGCCACCCGCGGTGGTGATGGCTGCTGGGGTTTATACAGTCTTGAAGTGTTTCTGGATAAGAGAAGAGATTATAAACGTGGGCACAGATCAACTTGCTCACAGGCTTCCTCACCCCTATTCAGCCCCTGAGGCCTCACAGGGTGAGGGCAAATTCTGAAAATGGGGAGTAATGGTATTAATATGAGGTAAAATATTAACAGTAATGTGTCAATCTTTTAGTAAGTGCATTGGAAGCTAGATATCATCCCTTAATAACTACGCCGGAGTTGGAATATTAGAAGACAAGATATCTCCACATTAATTTACTGTGTCCTATTCAGGTAGTGAAAGGATATCGTCAAGCAGCCAGCTTAAAAGTACACACACAAAATGAGGCTTTGGGATTTACAGTTTGACTCCCTGCCAACTGTTGAGGTTTCACAATCACATTCCTCTTCTGTGCTTTTTATTTTTTCCTCACAAATCCTTTTTACCTCCACTCCCACTGTGGCATGTGAAAGAAGCGTACCAAGAAACAAGGAAGAGTGGAACCTTGGTCCATCTCCCATGAAAGCTCTGTATAAAATCAGACACTGTATAAGGCTCTACTTGCATTAAACAGAGAACTTACCTAAAATGAAATGTTCTGAAAGTACTAGGTGGTTAAGTACCTTGAAAATTGTGTTTCAAGTGTATATCAGGGAATTTGTCATTGCTGAAGTAGATGAGAAGCCAGTCCTTTCAACATATTTGCTGTAGACATCACAAGAAATCAAAGTCCTGGAGCCTATATGAGCTGAGACACCATAGTGGCTGATCAGAGTCATGGGGATTTACAGTCACAACAGTTACCGACAACGAATTTTAGGTGCTGTGCAAATCCCCACGCTTTGACTAGCAAGTGGTGGCTGATAGACAAGTGAAGTACGGGGGTTATCGTGGACTCTAATGCCAATAAGACTGTCTGAAATTATAGCAAACAAACCAAATACCCATTAAAAGGGGGTAAACGAAATGGGTCAGCTCCTGTTATTTCTCATACCCGAGTCCATGTTATTTGACTTTGTAATAAGAGGAGACCTTTGTATTTGTTTTACGGAGATCAGAGAGGGATACATGCATCTCGAACAGCCTTCAAAACCAAGCAATAGGAGCATTACTGATCAGCTCAGAGCTCACCTGAGGGGAGAAGCCTGAATTTGATACCAGCTACTTTAGTAAATCTGTTATGGTGTCTGCTGGTTCAGTCTACTAGTTTGGGTATGGCTTTTACCTGTTCGGTGTCATGTGTTTATTCTGTATGGACTTTATTCTGTCTCCTTAATGCAAATGCTTGTGTATGTGGTTTCAAATAAAATATGAGTAAGCACGAAGACACAGATTTCTGTGAATAGGAGTTCATTTTTACCTTTCCTCTACCTCAAAAGCAATAGGGCTATCCAGCAATCAACCATCACCGATCCTTGTAACTTCCTGTAACCTTCCTGTCTGGGCACAGAAAAGATAACCTCTGCCCCAGAAGGCTCAGAGTCTAAAGTGTTTTGTCCCTTATAACCTCACTGCAGTAACCCTTTCTGCATCTTCTTTCTCCATCCCTTTGCCCTGCATGCTTTAAGAAATAATCTGAAAAGCTTCCCTACCTTTCTCTTTTGTAATTCAAAGGGAAGCAAAGACGTTTTGTATGTGGTCAGCAAGTGAATCTAGCAGAATCACAGTATATAACGCTTGCATCTAGGACAAAAGTACCTCTGGTATCTTCCTGCTTGCTTTAAGCCAACAAGACATTCCTACAGAATCTCATGAGCACTGCTTCATAAGACAACAAAATCAGTTGACACGAGCAGGCTAAGCAACTGTAACACTGTTTTGCCTTCCTTGCGGACCTTTGAGCAGTTGCAACTGGCAGCAACTAAACCACATAATTCTGTTAAAAAGGTTCCTAGAAAATAAAAATAGATAGAAGTCTCATTACTTAGCATATTCATCCCCACATCTGGATGATAAAATATAATTCTTATGGAAAAAAATATAATTTTTAGGCGCTATGTTCCCTATCTGCAATTACATCAAAATCACATTAATTGAGCTATAACACTGTCAGGCCCGGCAGCTGGGAGGCACATCCATACATTCTAAAGAGATGGCCATTAATTCAGCACTTCGCAGTGTGGCAATGAAGCTGGGATGTCCGCTCCCCAACGTGATTTACTGTCTTTCAAGCTGCTTAAGTGGGAACCTCTACAAAAAGATTTAAGTTAAGTGACTCTTATGCCGAGCTGGAGCTCATTTATTATTGAATTAAGTTTTCATTTCTTTTAAAGGGAAAGAGAAATATAGTTTTATTTGAAACTAGGTAAAACAGTTCAAAGAAAAACTGTTACAATTCAGAAAGCAAGGATATATATCTGTGGGTGACAGTGTCATTTCGGTTTTGCATTGGTGTAAAGGTAAATTAAAAATTTTATATATACACACACTCTTAAAAATGCACGTGTATATGGTTTATGCACATGACTGCTTTTAGGTATATTCACGTATGCATATATTTCCAGATGCATATATATAATACACATCTATATAACTACAAACATAGGTACGTACAGATTACATGTAATACATTTATGAGTTGAGATCCTGAAACTAAACACATGCTTAATTTTAAGGCTAGGAAGTAAACTATTATAGGGCAATGGGACAGTTGTTCATATAAAGCTTGCTACAGCATTAATCTCTATAAATTGTATTTTGCCTCTTACCTTAGCACAATTTTTCATATTCTAGCACTTGTCTCTCTTTAAAGAATGTATTTAATAAAGATCTATTTCTGAAATTATATTAAATGTGTTTTATTCCTTAAAAAATAGAGAAAAAGTCTTATATCTGACATTGAAGCACCTTGGTCAAATGGGGCAGAAACAGTGGTTGTGTTTCTGTGTCCTGTACTGAGGACTAGGTCTGACAGAGAAACAAATTTATCCTATTCAAACAGCAGGTACACAGTTTCTGCTCTGAGATTAGAACAGCAGAACACAGCAATCGATGCAATATTTGGCCCCTGTCCTCTAACCACATGAAGGAAATATATTGAGCTAAGTTTTCTGCCAGCTTAATTTTATTGAAATTAGTGGAGATTATCCAACAAAATACTTGGCATGTTGCATATGATGGGTAAAACGTGCCAGTGCAGGGACGGGGATTTGAGGGAGGGCAGTTAGTCTGCATACTGAAATTGGCTAAATATTTCTGAATAAAATATATTTTAAAAATAAATAATTAAAGTTTGCCTGGACCCCCATAATGGTGTCATTTACACTCCAGTCACATGAGTCTACAGCACAAGACCCTTTCATAATTAGGAATGTACACTATATAAGCTCCCTCCCTAATTAGCAAATTATGTTGAAAATAGCATCCTGCTAATTAACGGTTATTATGGCATTTCTGAAGCTGAAACTTTAATTATCACCAACCTAATGATTGTGTACAGAAAAAAAAAAAAAAAAAAAAAAACTTTTTTTCTTAAATTATCAATAAGGGCAGGAGATTATTATCAGGCAAATCTGCTGACGGCTGATTAATTTGTTTGATGCAAAGTTGCTGTGTGTTTCATATTATTTTATCGGAGTTGCAGGAAAAAGGTACATAATTTGGTTTCATTAGCAACTACTGCTATTTATCACTAGAAGATACCCCTCCCTTTTTAGTTGTTTGTTCAATTCCCTCTGTGTTTTTTGCCTGCACCAGCATCAAAGTCAAGAGCAGGAAGTTTTAATTAAGTGACACTAATGAGGTCGTTGAAAATGATACTTCAGCAATTCAGCATGCTGTTAAATGTGTTTATTCTATAATGTCATCAAAGGTGATTGTTTTCCCTTGTAATAGATAAAATTCATTACCATAAGCATTGTACTTTTGAGTGTTAGAGATACAAAATGTGAGTTAGTCAGGTGTGTCTGTCGCACATTTCATCTCATCTACCTCTGTAAATGAATTTGCATCTAAAACTATCCCTTAAGAAGGAAATGTAGCATGAGCTGTAGTTTTAAGGTGGGTTTTTCTGTTGTTCAGAAATAGCAAGCTTTGACTAAAGAACTTGGTTATGATGAGTGGTGCTTTTCTGATCACCAATCCATTCACCTTCCATCCTGAAATTCTGCTTGCAGTCTATTTTACAAGTCCTAATGAAACAGCTTGTATGAATCATTTCCATCTTGTAAAATATCTGTAAACTAGTTGTACAGTTAATGCTATGACTATATGAATCAAAGCATTATAAAGATGCAGTCACGATGGGCTAAGGTTATAGTAAGGTGTAGTTTGTAAGGAGAGGTTGCATCTTTCAGTGTACCAACTGAACATGGAAGAAACACAGTTGTCTTTGCGCCTGAACCAGGAGCAGTTTAGAAGCCTTGCTGCTCTCCACTGATAATTTGGCTGTGTAGAAATATTCTTTTAGTCCCACATCTGCACACACACAAAAAAAAAAAAAAGACCTGGAAATATTTTTATAAGATACCGATCCTGCAAAATACACACTGAAAAAAAATAAAAAATAATAAAAAAATAAAAATAATAATAATAAAAAAAACTGCAAAACAGTGCTAGTGGATATGTATATTCATGCCTATACAATTTGGCATAAAGCAGGGCAAGAATTCACAGAGTCCTAGGTCTTTCTTCGGTGGAGGCAGGAGTTGTTCAATAGACACATTTATGCCAGTGCAACGTCTGAGTGGATCCATCCTCAAACTGTTTGATTTCTCGACAACTGCATTTCAGACTTCAAAAACAAACATACTAATCTTAAATTTGTTTTGCAGAACTGTGTTCACAACAGCAGCTGACTTAAATAATCTCAACAAAGTAATGGAGCAGTAAGCACACTACATGTGCTTCGTCTGTCCTACAGCCTTGCAGTAGGTTAAAGACACGGATATTCAGCTTTACTCAGAATATAATATAGACCACAGCACTTCCTGGCAACCCACTTCAAACTCCAAAATTCACTCATATGATTAAGAAAAAAGGTCAAAATGTTACTTTTCTGCTCTTGTATGCTGATAAATAGGGAACTAAGTACATGTTA
The DNA here is from genome assembly GCF_011077185.1 of Oxyura jamaicensis. NCBI lineage: Eukaryota > Metazoa > Chordata > Aves > Anseriformes > Anatidae > Oxyura > Oxyura jamaicensis. The sequence continues at coordinate 10,931,715 of NC_048905.1, read as the reverse complement.
ATTCTATGGCCAGTAAAAACATAGCTAGTATTTACAGTGAATATGTTCTTTTTAAACTACTACAGTTTTAAGATTATAAAAAGTTTCCCTTATTTAGATTAGCATGAAACCAATAACTAGGAAAATGAACTTTATGGGAAAAATCTTTTCTTTGCTACAGAATAGAGACAATTTGTTTTAAATTAAATTAATTTTTTAAAATTCAGTTTGTTTCTAAGAAAAAAAAAAGGGGGGGAGTCACATAAGGCAAACCAGACAAACTTCAAATTATTCAGTAAAGCCAAAGCACCACAAAATATTTCACAGTGGAAAAAGTCCACTGTTTTCAATAAATAGCATTTGGACACTACTCAATTGCTAAGTGAAATACAGCATGGCACATGCAGGCATAATACTGGAAATCTTTACTTAGAGATTTACTTAGAAATTTAGAGCTGCCATTCAAAGCTTTGGTTTCTAGTCAGATCCCATTTTAAACACCTGGCCCATCCTGTATTGCTTTCCATCAGGTTGGAGGGAGAATGCTTAAGCTTAACCAGCATTAGCTGGACTGAGTCACCAAAGCCACCAAATTCACCCTGTCCTTTGGCCCTTCCCTTCAAGGTGCTAAAGACAGCCATGGCCATTTGTATCTGTTGCTCAGAGCAAAGCCTTTGGACAACCCAAGGAGCACAGCATTCCCTGATGCGATATGGCAGAAAGATGCTCCATCTCAGGAATACGATTTGTTTCTCACGGCACAAGTCACTCCCCACAGTTATTACCCTGCGCGTTTTCTAACACTGTGATGTGAATACACTGGAGGTAGGTGTTTCATCCTAACGCCTTGAAGGCAATGGCAAAAGTGTTGATTTTAATGGGGCAGCACTAGATCTTTAATAAGGAATTAAACAGTCCCCAAAGTGATTTGTAGAAATAATATCTACAATAGCACCATCCAACAATCGCAGCTTGTTTGTAAGACACAGAAATAATTTTTGGTTTACAGTCAGAAGGAGGGAATTAGAAATTGCCTGCAAACTCACCCACCCACCCCCAAGGCAGGAGCCATAAATCATCATTTTGTTCACACAGAGCAAAAACCAGGAATCGTAGCAAGATGTGGGGAGAGCCGCCCTTCATGCGGACAGCAGGGGACACGTCTGGGTCACATGACCCCTAACCTTATCTTTATTTTTCCATCAAGCTCTGTGACATTTGTCCTTTTTCATTCAATAAGATGCAGGACTATTTGCCATTTTCAAGTAACCACATTATACAGTATTTCCCATTGACAGACGCATCCCCTCAGTGCAAGGTGCTTTAACTCTTTCTAATAGGTTTCTTACTGGCTTCTGTTTCCCGAGTGGGATTTTATGTTTTGTTTGCTGTGACAAAAAGAAGAAAGGAAAAAAAAAAAAAAAAAAGAAAGAAAGAAACATACCCCCTGGGAAAGTTAACCTCAAAACATAACATTTCTAAAGCAGGATAAACCACTATCGTAACTGCAGAGGACAACATAATTACAGGCAAAAACAGAGAAAAACAGATGTACTGAGCAAGCAGTCTTGGCAATCCAAAGTTAGAAGGTCAATAGGTTGGGTTGCCAAAATTGTACCTTTTTAAAGCAGGCATTAGTTTCTTTCTGCAGATTAGCCACTTGCTGAATTTATGCTTTGTCTGAAATCACAGACACTTTCTCAACCAAGAATACAACTTCTCTAGACATGCAAGAGATGAAACAAAACCTTATCCTACCTAATACAAAACGCTAGGAAGAACTACACCTAAAAATTAATAGTTTGCATCTCCAGAAGGTTTCCACCAGCTTCACAAAATGCCTGTAAGCAATGGTTGGAGCTGCATTGTCCCACAGACTTCCTAAGGTACCCATCCTGGTGTCAGCCTTCCCAATGGGAGAGGACATCCCATTCTATCTCTCATCTGCCCTCTGCAGTTTGGGATTGTCCTCACAAGACACAGCACCTTGGTATCCAAGCTCTGACACATTTTTCTTGAAAACCAGAGGATGTACCTACCTACGCTTCCCGTGGTGCTTCAAATTTCCCCACCAGCCCTACTTTACAGCAGTGCCACTGCCAATGTTAGTACATAACAGTTAGTAAAGAAGGGCTACTCTTCCTATTTTACTGATAAGAAACTGAGCGCCAGGGAAGCTATGTGTAAAGAAGGTATCCTGGCAAAGCAGGACATTGAAGATGGGTCTTTCAACTTACTGGTCAGCAGCCTCATTACTTTTAGCAACTTTTCCCTAACTCCACACCAAACACATACAGCCTTCCTGCACATAAATGTCATTGATGGCTTCAAGATGGAACATCACATTTGCCAAGACTTGGCAGCAGACTCTTGAATAGAAGAGCAAATCCTTTGGTACCTGCTCTCACTGGTCTGAACCATACCATTGCTCGTAATAAAACCTGACGGAGCAGAGGTGCAGTTGACATCCACAAACACTTAAGAGAGCTTCAGCCTTTGCCTCTGAAGGCTAAATGCCCTCTAGCCATTGCTTGGCTCCCCGCCAGTCTCACCTCTGCCCGCTGCCCCCACCCTACCAAGAAGGGAGAAAAGCATCGCTGCGCAGGCCGCCGAGCACCGAGGTGCGTTCACCAGTCTGCTCTTCTCCCCCACACACAGTAACCATAGGTCACAGAGGAGACAGGATTTCAGCCTGAATGCAAACATGAGATGTCGACCAAGAAAATGCCCCGCTGGTTTCTCCCTCCCCCCATGTGATTATAGGCACATTCAGATTCTCTGAGAAAGGTGACACTCTGTTTAGTCACTGCAGAGAGGAAAGCACCACTGGAGGCAGCGTCACTGGGGTGTCCAAACCACATATTCAAAGAGCAGAAGTTTAGTCATTTATAGCTGACTTCTAGCACATTGCACTGCTCATGTGAGTAGATCCACCTCTGTGGCCAAAATCATACAAATAAGGCCAATTCTGGTTCTGCTCTTTACTTAGCTTAGATTTGACACATTGCAGCCTGAAATGTGAACTTACATCATGTACTGTAACACAAGAGATGACGACAGCTATGGGAAAAGGCTTACCACTAACTCTCAGTGCTCATTCTGTGACAGTCCTTTCCAGCACCCTCCTAAAAAGTGACTGATTTGCATTAGCAACAGCTCATAATGAGGCCACTAAGGTGGACTTGAAAAAATAAATATTAAGAGAAGCACAACTCCAGATCATGCGTGATACCAATAACTAAAACCTCTCAATGATAACAGCTAGGAAATCCATCCCATATGCTACACGTCGTAACATTTTTCAAAGGGCAGTTGATGCACGCGTGCACCTGGAACAACCGTCAGTGTGATGACTTCCAGAGGAACTTGTGAGATGCTGTAAGGTCCCTGTACTGCTGGTGGACAGCAAATTAAACATGTGATATGGCTACAAAATGATCAGTGAGTCAGAGCCAGATGTACAAAGGTGCCACATGATGATGAAATAGCACTGATGGGTGTGCACCTACAGCACTACGCTATCCCTGAACAACAATGTTAGAGATGTAGTATTGGCAAATTAGAGGGAGATGAGAGAAAAGTGACCAAAGTTTTCAATGACATTCAAAGGAAAAATAGATAAGTGCCAGATAAGCTGCAGGCACTCATTTATTTTTCTGGTGATACTAATTGAATTTGTAGACTTCTTTTACAACTAAAATTGTCATAAACATAACTGTTTTATGAGAACAGAGGCCTCAATGTATGAACTCTTAAGTAACATTTGAGCCACTAAGAAATGTTCTCAGAGGAAGACCTTGATGTCTTTATTCTCATCAACTCTGACTGCAGCTCAATGGTTGTGCAGCATTGTAGAGCAAATATAATGCGGCCTCCTCACAGGCTGCACACCAGCAACATCCAGCTGTGGGAAGACAGCCTACACTCCTTATCCTGTGGTCATCACAATTAAAGACTTGTAGGAGCATCCATCTGCTGCTCGCCTTGCCCACAGGAAATCAATATATGTTAAGGTTTTGTGCTGACATACACACAGAACGTGTCCATAACATGAACACCAAGAATGAGGCAGAGCACAAAACTGCTTCACAGTGGAGACAGTCCTACTAGTCACTGTGACCCTCAGTCATTCTGCGTGCACCAGATATTCAAAATGCAGGTTAGAGATTATCAACTGATCGGTGACATTTCAAATTAGTGAGTGAACATTTCTTGATGGCACTTGTTGCAAATCTTTCTTCAAATTTTTCATACCTTGGACAAAGGTCTTTGAAGCAATAACAGGGCACTCTGCCTAGAAGAGCTACAGGGTTGAGGTCTACAATGCAAAATGTTCAAGAGCTGGATTCAAATCCTTGATCTTAGACACAGCAAAGACTAGAGTCATGATGAACTGTGCTCCAGGGCAGTTTACTACCACAAAGGTGTGATCTACTTTTGTATTCTTGAAATTATTTTTTCATTAAAAAAGTTTTCCTGCAAAAGTAGAAGACAAATGGGAAACCTTCACCTTTTTGTAGAGTGTAATTCTTGTTTTTCCAGCCAACACTACTGAACTTGGCTGGTAGGGTCAAGCCTTTCCAAGGAGCTCTGGAACCAGTTGTTCATGCTGAAGCTCTTATGACCCCCCTCCCAGAAGCCTACTGTATCAGATATATGCTCAAAATGCTCTTAAAAGAATATGGTACCACACATGGATGGCAAGTCCTCTCACAAGTTCAAATGCATCCCTCAAAAGAATGTCAGTGTCCAGTCCCAGGCCAGAGGAATGCACAGCTAGCATCCATCTAATTTCTTTGTCTTAATTTCCTGTCCCTCATTTTTAAGTTTTATTTTCTCTCAACTTCCTGTCGCGTTCTCAGCTCACAAAAGACAGGATGCCATTTGCATTCACGAACTATGGTCAGGTTTTTATTGAACTGTAAAAGTTATGGTGTTTGATATTATTTGGACTATGTTGGCACTGGTTTGATATTTAAAGTTGAAGCTTATTAAGCAAGATTAGGTTTGAACCTTTCTGGTACTTGGTATCCACGTAGGAAAAGCTAGCGCATAGGCCAGGAATCCAGAATCTAATCAGAATATTAAAGGATGCCAACATGAAGAAACTCAAATTACTCCAGAGGGGAAAAGCTTCCAAGTAGGAAACATACACTGACACATTCACTAGCCATGTTTGTTTTATTTACGTTCAAATGTTAAGATCTGTGTTGCACTTGCACAGTAACTGTGCTCCATTTCCACAATTACCAGTGTCTTTACTACAGGCAAGTCAAAGGCAAAATAATAATATACCATATCAAGTTTGTAGCTAATGCAGCTGCGGTACTAATACCAATAGCTCAGACTCCACATGCACGTTGTGCAAACAGCGCTTGCCTGTAATGAAAATGGTTTTAAAAATCATGAAGAGATAAAAGTCAAAGCTTGGAGAAGACTTTTTTTTCAAAATTAAACATGATTTTCAAGTGTTTTTTTTTTTGTTTGTTTTTCTGAAGCATAACGGCTAGGAACTCTTACAAGTAAGGATTGGTAACACTGCAACCAAACAACTTATTTGTAGTCCAGCAAAAAGTAGGTTTTACTTTAAACCAAACATTTGATACTGATAAAGGGCTAAGATACTGTGACTGAGAAAACCAAAAATAAGAACCTAGCATTTTAAAATAACTCTTATAAATGGGTTGTGCTTCAGTGGCTTGAAATGCCTTATTTGTATAATTTCCCCCACTGGGTGAATACAATTTTAAAAGGAAATGAAGCATCATAATATAAGCTACACACTACCTATATGCCTTGTGCTTGGATGTGGGCATTATAAATATTATCAGCTGCCAAAAAAGCAGCCGATGCTTTTCCAAAGCAAGACGACATTTTTTGTTTCATTCTTTCTTGATCTATTTTTGTGACCCTCCCTTTGATTGACAGGTGGCATTCTTGTCTTTATGGATGGAGAAGCAAAGCCCTTGATGGTTATCGACATAAGGAAATGTCATGTCTGAATATGTTTCAACAGGACCTTTTCCCCCCTCATTTCCTGCTCCTTCCCCTCACTTAGTTTATTATATTTAATGCCATGAAATTTCTCAAATATGTATTCATAATCCAAACACCTAATTGCAGTCAGGAATCCAAAGCTGGCATTTAATTGCCATTTGGTATTAAAAGTCACATTTGCAACAAAAGTGTCCTTACAGGGCAAAGTTGACCACATTCCCATTTCCTTTACACCAATGCAACCAAAGCACCTCATGGCCTCAGCCCTTCAATACAGTGGCAGAAGCGTGCGATTGAGTGCTGGGAGTAGCTCTGTAACCAACACATCATTGTAAATTACATATCAGGTGTAATTCATTCAGAAACCAGAAGTAAGTGGGTGGAAGTGGTAAAATAGCTCACTTTGCACTGGGGCAAGTGGTAAAATAGCTCACTTTGCACTGGGGCAAGTGCAACGCAAGGACAATTTGTGCTCAGGGGCAATACACTCAGCACTTGCAAAAAGGGGGTACCACCCCCCTTTATATCCAAAATAACTCGCCAGTACTCCATCAGCAAGAGGCCTGACGCAAAACTAGAGCTGAGTTCAGTGCCCCTGCCCTCCCACGAAGCCTAGGTTTGGCTGCGTGATGCCAGTGTGTTGAGGTCCTTTGATTTTTATTTCTTCTCTTGCAGATGTAAATTATACATTATTGCAGGATGCCAAACTCATCTGCTTCTACTTCTAGTCACTTTTCACCCCTCCACACATACACGCTTTTTTGCCGGTGACACCAACCTGCACCTACCAACCTGTACCTACCTAGTCCATCTCTGCTCATTCTGCCACAGTATCAGTAACACTGACCATCCTTCCTGTCTGACCCTAAAGAACATTCCTTATTTTTTTTTTTAAAAAAAAAAAAAAGTTTCTTCATGCTATGCACAAGCTTCAGACTAACTTTTTCTTAGCAGTTATTCCTATTCCCCTTTTACACCCTTCCCCTCCTTGCTTTGTCCTGTCTGAAATTAATTTGTCAATCATCATCTCAGTGAACACCTTTTTAACTGTACTGTAAAGTGTCCTAACAGAACAGGATTTGCATCTTCAGTGATGCCAAATGATAAATAACAAAAGGACAGATTAGAATATTTTGTCTGGGATGGTGCATCATTGCTCTATCACGACCCTGCTTCATCTGCATAAACTTCCACGTATTTTATACACATGAGGCTGACATTCTGACCAGAGAAATTTTACTTAGGAGCTGGTGTTGTGCAGCCAAAAATAAGCATCTTTTTTTTTTTTAAAAAAAAAAAAAAAAAAAAAAAGGAGGAAACTACTCCCAAGGACATGTTTGAAATTACAAGTGGATTCACATGCCATACCAGGTGGAGAACCCAAAGGCAGATTTCACTTGTTACTCCATGAATGGCTTACTTCTCACCATGAGCAGACTTTAGCTTAGTGAATTGCCCTCCATCTGCTGCTTTCACTCAAACAGTTTCACGGCAAGGTAAATTTTTGTCCATTTTTGAAGTAAATGTTTGTACCTGGCTTCAGTTTAATGGACGATGCTTGGGGGTGTGATGTGTTTTGGGTGTCCCTCTACTGTGCTCAGAAACAAGGGAGCCAGTCCTTCCTACCAGCCATGGAACCTGGTTGTAGAACCAGGTTGTGGAACATGGAACCAGCTGTGGAACTCAGGTTGATGTTCCATGGAATCATGTTATCCCCACCTGGGGAGCAGGTGCTGCAGGTGGTACCAATGGTACCTGTCAAATCTCCTGAGCACAGGTGGAGTTTCCTCCCTGGCTCATTGCCATATATTCTGACTTTTTTATCCATATGCTTTTAGGCATGCACAGGGCAGATGCTTCTCCTAGAAGACTGAATAAAGAACACCCAGGTAATAAATTATATTGGATCCAATGGCAGATAAGGCCAGAAGTAATCTCCTAAATGTAAGGGGAACATCTAAGGGGAGAAGAGCCTGTCATGCTGCTGTTTCTCCATAGCAGGGGACCTGCCCAGTCTGCAGTTACAAGGTTTACCACAGATGCCAGAAGAATCCTCCAAACAGCACAACAAAGAGGGAGAGGGACTCAAGTCAGCTCTGAAACAGTTACATTACTTCAATTAAAGGAGTATTTGGAAAGACAATCAGATGTAGGATACACGAGCATTCCTATTTCTTCTAGTTAAGTACTTCTGGTTTTCCCTCATCTTATCTCTGAATACATTTCTACTCCTTTATAGCCAGCCAAGCTATAAAATTCAGCATGAGCTTGAAGTATCCTACATGCTAATTTTGCATCGCCCTAATAATGCTCAGATTTACTGGGATCTATTCTCTCACTGATGCATATTTGTAAGTACTATTAACATTAATGGGAGTTACCAACTAATTAGAAAGGCGAACAAAATCTAGGCTATAGGATGCAAATTAGAATAGCGCCTATGTCACTCTTCTTCAAGCTGAGGAAACAGAGTAGAGCAAAAGCAAGGACAGTGACTCTAAATGCTGTTGACTATCACCTAATATTTTGCACAAACAAAACATTTGCAAAGAAATAGCCAGCCAGGTTACTGAAATCTGTTGCATAATAGCAAGATCTCCAAGCTAGTTCTCAGAAAGAGAAAGATTTAAAAGTTTCCATCTTGCTCACTTAAATACAGTCAAAGCTCAGTTGTGAGGTGTAGCCAACAATTAATATTTTTAACAAGCTGGTCAAGAGAGCGTAGCTCAGAGTCTGCGTATTAAGAGGGCATTGTTAGCACACTGCTTGGCTTTTATTAGGTGAAACAATCCAAGCCTACTTCAGCGCGTGAAGAGGTTTGGAGGGGTTTTATTTTCATCCTTAAAGTCCAGGGTGGCTTTGGCATAATAAAGGTCATATCTCCTAATCATGGTAATGTTCGCACACAGCAATATGAGCTCATTGCAGAGAGCTCCAGCACTCAGAAATCCCCGGTTAGAAGGTGTCACCGATTAAACTATCGCATTTCAAAGGCTTCCATACAGTAAATAGGAAAGAAAAGAAGAAAAGGAACCATGGCCTTTTGTTATTCAAAAAGCTACGGAGAGCGATAATTAACCCATTTTTGTTGAGAAATCATTTGGACAAAAGTCAAGGGATTGCCACCCTGTCAATTGTTAAGTCTAGATAAGGACATTATATTCCACTGTACAAAGAGTGACTGAAGAGAGTGAATAGAAAGTAGGCCACTACTATGACTTTCCCTAGTCCATCGAAAAAGAGGTCTATTTTTTTCCACAAAAGAAGTAATGTAGCAAGGGATCTCTTCCTACATTAAAAACATAACTACAGTGATTGTTTTTGCGTTTTGTTAAATATTCAAAGGTACCATGCAATTAGCATGTCATTAATGAATTATTAATTACTGCTAAAACAGCCTTCAGATTTTTTTGCAACTAAATTATTTAAAGAGCAAATAAAATAATGGAATACAGGGCCGGCGGCGACCCCTTAACTCTGTGTTTTCATCAGTGCACTTGGTTTGTAGATGAACAGGGGTTTATTAATTAAGAAAAAAAGTATTTTGGAACATGGAAAGACTCAGCTTTCCCCTCCTGCTCTACGACTCTCATCTTCTCAAAGAAAAGCCAAGGCAAAGTGTTGTGGGCCTTGTTAGGAGTCAAAATACTTGAGATATGCTTTAGAATACTGTATTTGGGCATGCTCTGCCAAAAAAATATAAAAGAAAACTTTTTAAAGACTTCACAGCAGCGTACCCCAAGATTTAGGGAAAGCAATGTATTTTTGTTAATCGTTATCCACCAGCTCTAAAGATGGCTCTGTTGTCAAAGTCTACTTCACCATACAGCCAAGAGTTAAAGAGAAAGTAATTTGTTGCCACTTGCAGATATACATCACTAGTAAGACGTTAGTTTATATTTATAAGCTGCACATCTGTGGATCAGTTGGCCTACCCATCTGTTAACTGCACCAGTAAACAGTAAGTCTGTGAGCTGCGTATTCCTGCATCCATCACAAATTCTTTCTTTAATTGTATGTTTATGCAACAAACCTCCACTTAAGTGTATTTGAGAATGTTTTGAACAGTGATAATTAGTTTTTATGACTCAATACTACTCTTCCTAACACTGATTCAACACTATTATTTTAAATAAAGACAGCACTTTTCTCTGACAGTGTCAAAGCAGGTTTTCTCCATGGAGCTGAGCTTGTCCCACAAAGATACACTGAGAAAACAAATCTCTTCCCAGCATTCCCAAGCTCCCGTTGGGGTATACATTTGTGACACCTCAAGTCTTCATAAACTTTTCTTTTAGAAGCTGGTACCTGAAATAAAATCCATTAAGGGTTACCAGCCCAGCACAAAAAGCTGTGAAAAAGCTTGGATTGCACCAGGCTGGATAGCAGGGGGTGAAAATTGTAACGTTGGACACACATTCAGCAAGGTGCAGTGCAATTAAGACATGTTGGTCTTTATGCTCATAAGTTTGAACAGGTGAATGGTCTCATTGACTCAAGACAGCCACTTACATGTGTTGTCGATCCAAAGTGCTGTCTCAATTCCAAGCAGATTTGTGCTTGGGTACTTCACCTAATTTCTGTAAACAAAAAAGCTAATGGAAGGAAAGAAAGAGCAATGAAGTTATACCTCTTACTGTATCTCATTTTACTCAGGAAATATTGCATGCACCTTTTTGCATAATAGGGGATTTTCACAGTGTTTTTTCTAATGGCCTCACAGTGAAGTTGTGTACAATATGATGTTCAACTTCATAAAGCATTTAGTTACAGCATTTATTTTGTTTGAGGAACTGAAAGTACACTTATCTATGTATCATTGTGCTGATGCAAATGGCAAAATTTTCCACATGATTAAACATCATTTTCTCAGGGTATTCTGTGTCCAACTGCCTGCTACTCAGTAAATGTTTAGATCAATGCATGGCTGATCCCAAGTCTTGCAAGCCTAAAATCCTCCCATATCTAAATAAACACATAGGTTTACTTAAGGCCAAAAAAAAAAAAAAAGGACTTGAGCAGGATCTGGAAAGAATCAGCTGAGTTAAGAAAATGCTAATTAAAAAAACACATATGCTTGCAATAATATTTTGAACAGCGAGTTACGTTCATGTGCATCTCTTTATTTACTCCTTGCCAGGAAGGTGTTTCACTTAGCGGCTCTCAGAGCAAGATGCCGACCAGTGAATGGCAGTGCTCTGCAGAAATCGCCATTGACTGACAGTAGTGACGCCTACTGGCACTGGTGGCCCCAGTAGCTGCCAGAAGCTCCCCTGTAGTTGGTCTTCAGCCACCAAGCTGCTCACAAGTCCAGCATCTGTTCTTTGCTTAACATGACTGGGAGCCGTATGGACACAGTCCTCCTCTCTCATTCCTAGGGGCAAATGCCAGTGTGGTCTTATGTCACTTCCAAGAGAAAAAGCCCTGACCTACACCGTAGCCGTCAGACAAACCGCGATCTTCGAGAACAGCAGGCTTAGCAAACTATGATAATAGCTTGTAGAGAATGCAGCAGCTCAAAGAGAGTCTTTTCTCTGTAAATATTATTGTGATTTTCTACGATTACAGATATTGAGAAGTCAGATTGAAATAAACTTACTGAGCATTTGCAGAAATAAAGAGAAGAGGGGAAAAAAAATGAATAACTCTTTTCCCATCTCCTAAATCCTTGGCCAGCCCAGCACTCCCAAATACCCCAGCAGGAAGCTTGGCAGGTCACTGGAGCTCAGTGCTAGAAATCATGCAGTCCCCAGCTTCCCTATGAAACCGATGACAAGGGCATCAAATTGATGCTTCTGCCAGAACTGGCCAGAGTACAAAAATCTCATTCCTGAGCAGATGTCAGGTAGGGCGAACATTCAATCTCCACAAGGCTTGGACAAAAATGTAGGACAGCAGCACAGAGGTGAAAGAGGTTTGGTGAAAAGAACAGATCCCAAGGCTTCAGCCAAAATATTTCAAAGCGACTTCTGCAGAGGAGACACAATCCACAATTGCACTGAGAAAGAATGTCGGCTTCAACACACACAAAAATCCTTCCACTAACACCCCCAAATGGAAAAGATATTATAAACAACGTTCACCTCACTCTCCTCCCTCCCTGTCACAGAAATGACCATGATTCTTTACTACATACCTTCAAAAACTATCCTTTGCAGATAAAAAAATAAAACCTAACCCTAAGAAGTACATTCAGAGACCTCCTTTATGCTACCGCTGTGTTACGGAAAAATGAAGGTAGAAATCTGTTGAAAAACATTTCCCTGCTGTATTGTGATTGACATCTGACAGTGCTCAGTGGTGTCCTAACTTGGATGAATTTAAATGACAAGCTTTCCTTTATAAGTAACAGAGCTCTTTTTACAATAGAACAGCACGATTACTTCATGGAAAGGAAAAAAAAGGAAGAATCAAAGTTTTCCTTCATTCCCTAGGGGCACTCCTGACCTGTCACCAGGCTACGACCTTCCCTCGTTAATCCATGCAAATCGGATGGCTCTAATTTGCAGCACCGGTCGCTTCACCACACCTTTAAATTCAGGGATCAGCTATGGGATGACGCCCACATCACACGGAGTTCAGATCACCTTCATGTTGCTGGCGTTTTCAATACAATGACAGATGACTTCCCCACCATTCTGGGACAAGGCAGACCACCTAGTCCTCCAGACTACTTTTTGATTAACATCGAGACAAAAGCCAGTGGTATTTTGCCTCTTGGTACAGGATTAGCAGCATTGCTGCCATGAGCATTCCTAAGCAAGAACCCCTGGGAAGAGTATCAGATCCCAGGTCAAGGCACAGACTGCCAATATCACGGCTTCGCTAACAGTCACCCAATCGCTTTTATGGACATGAAAAAAAGTATTCACTGTAATAAGCACCGGTTCCAACTGCGAGATATTATGTCAAAGTCTAAGGCCTGTTTCAAAACTTTCTCCATTCACGTAACTTAATACACTTTGTAAGCCAGAGAGGGCAATATCACAGAAGATGCTCTATGTTCACCTTCCACGTCACACAAAGGCCACGGAAGCTGTTTTGTCTGGGTTAGGGCAGTATGGGAGTTAAACTTTTTGCTTTAAATTGGGTCCTTGTCAAGGATACACTTTTTTTTATTTAACCCTAGCCTAACTTGTGTATAATTTTATCCCTTTTCTCCTCTGAGACTCTTGTCTTCATAGCACTGAAAAAAATTGAGATTTTCATTTACAATGAAAAATGCCATATTTCTAATATCCACATAGACGTGCATATCTATCCGCTCAGAAAGTAAGCAACTAAATTGAAAACTTGAAAACCATTTTCATGGAAACAAAAAGCACATGGGAGTGTCATTATTAATAAAACATTGAAAGAGTTTAATACATGGCCTATGCGATACATCTATTTAGTGCATCTAACAATACACTCTGCGCGCAATAATCTTATTTGCTTATGCCTCGCAATTCTGATGATGCTCAAACCTGTTAACCATCTTTTCAAACAAACACTGAAGGTTGCCAGTTGTGACAGATTTGGACTAATGTTGATGGTAGCATGGGAGTTAGTTAAAGTGATTTGATAAGCTTGTAGCAGCTTGAGGGGCGGCGTCACTCCGAATATGTAAACAACATTGTCAACAACATAGCCCATCAATAAATGCAGCCGCTATCTCACACCGTCATTATTAAAAAGAGGGGAAAAAAAGAAAAAAGAAAAAATGGGAAGGAAGGAAGAAAGAGGAAAAAAAATGAGATTTTCTTTGTCTGTAGCCGCAAGTCAATGACATATAGCATCAGGGTTCACTGAAACACTGACAAATATGTCAGGAACACTTGTATTTAGCATTGCTTTATTCTTTACAACTATTAGGAACCAAGAACAAGGTTATTATAGGCAACAGGGGCTAAACATACAGTGACATATTTCACAAGCTCACTCATGCTTTGCATCAGAGCTTTCACTTACTATAGAAGTGGATTATCCCATTTTCCCATGCTGATCCAAGTGATCTCATTACTTACAGAAGAATCCTGCATACAAGGATTATTTTGCCAACCATCACTTACAACATCCCAACAGACTATTTTTAAAGAAAAACTCTCATAGTTTCCTTCTAATGGCTCTTCTATTGAAAATAAAAATAAAAACTGAAAATAGCTTCCACAGGGATCGCAGCTTCCACCACTAGGGAGGCCAAATGCAATTACAAAGCCAAATTTTTCCAACAGCTCCCACTCTGATGGCCAATGAAAAACTTGGTATTCCCCCATCTCCATCCCCTAAGCAAATTGCTATATATAATCACTGCTGGGCTGCCAGAGGCTTTGCACCACAAGCATGCTCAGTGAATCCTGGCCATCTGGTAAGCTGGGTGGACCCCTGCCTCCACAGGCTGTGTCTTTGGTAAGAACCAGCTCCCAGACAATCTGAGATCAGTCTGGGGAGGAAACCATTTTAGGGGACAATCTACCCATGCTGACTGATAAGTGACCTGTTCCTTCCCTCCATCCTCAAGAGCTTTTATCAGAGTGGCTCCCGAAGGTCTTTCATTGTCTTCTGACACACAAAAGCCCTTTCCATAAGGTAGGACTTTCCATAGCAGATCTCAAGAACAGACCTGTAAATTAGCAGGGGAAAGTGCTTTAAAATAAACAACAGCTCTCAAAACAAACCTAAAAGCATCCAGGCCCCAATCCAACAAAACACTTAAATACTTGCGTAGCTCTAGAGAGGGAAAGCGGCTCACCAAATACGCAGAGATGCTCAATAGCCAGATTCACTTTTCACAGCTCTGCTACAAACTCATCTGTAGCCTCGCACAAGTGACTCAAGCCCTGCCCTGCTTCATTTCCTCCAGCTGTAAAACTGGGAAAGTAATCCTGGGTTTCATCACTACAAGTATAAGCCACTGGGTGTTTATGCAGTGACCAGATACTGGAGTAATGAATCACAGAGATGCTTATACATTTAGCTACATACAAATCCAAATTTCCCAAATACATGGACCACCACCCCTGCCAAATAGACCCCCTTGAATTTCAGTGAAATTTCCTCTATGCAAAAGGGTTTGCTGGGTCTTTAACTCTTACAGGACATTAAGACATCATGGTTTAAATTGGCTAGGAAAAAAAAAAAAAAAAAAAAAGATAATTATAGAATTATTTCTCTAATGGGCAATCCTCAGATTCTTTAGGATTCTATAAAGTGGTTTAAAGCAAACTTTAGTGGAATTATCCCTTTAAATTCAAGGGACTTTTCACTGAGGACACAAACCATATTGGTTTCCTCCTTTTTTAGGATGCATAAAATGTCCTCAAAATACTCATTAGAGAAAGGGTGATCCTGTTAGGTTTAGGAAATAACTTGGAAAAAGAAAAAAATTATTTCTAACGTATTATCTTCAGTGTCAATTAATATTCAAAGGGGAAGATCTGGTGAATAGGGAACTGCCCAGGGATTCAGGCAATGTGAGAACTGGTAAAGGGTACTGGCTTAAATACAGACCTCTTTGAAGAAAGGGTTTAATTTCACCTGTAAAATCTCAATAAAATAGCTTATCACTCTACAGATGGGACAAAATCCATCAAAATATCCCAGGTGGATTTTAGATTAAAACCGAAGTAACAGGTGGTTCATCTGTGACACTCTCACTTTCTTTTACCAACTTGCAAACTGCACAAACCCCACTGATTCCCAGACCTCTGCCCAGACTGCCAGTAAGGTCACCTTGACAGTGCAATGACAGATAAAGACACCTGCTGATGTCAAAAGAGCAGACAGAGCACCGCTGCCATAAGGGTTTAGAGTCACTAATCAAGAGCATCAGCATAAGATGGTTCAGGAAAAGCAGAGCTAAATCACAGTTAAAGGCAGCTTCCAGCAGCAGCGAGACAGACACACAGTAAAAGCCAACCATGCAGCTGAATAATGCTGCCTAACGCAGCTGCCAAAAACTACTCAAGAACCAGCAAAATTTACCATCACAGACTGGAGCAACAACGCCTGTTTCCTGCAATCAAATGATTAATCCCACTTCCAAGCTAGAGCTGCAGCCAAAGCACTCACACTGCCAGTGCAGCTCCAGAAAGCAATCCAAGGGGGGACGCACGTCCCCTGTGCCCCAATGCCCCCCAGCACCCCACCATCGTGCCCCCTGATAACGCAGCCCTCCATCTGCATTTCACAGGCACCCACACAGAAACCACTGCTGGTACCAAAAGGTATCACTGCAATCCGCACATGGCAAAAACATTGCGATTTAAGCAGTGATTAATTGGCATGAAGCTGTGTTCCTGCCCCTCCCATGGCATCTGAGCTGTTCTTACCGTTGAAATAGCAAGGGGTTAAGATTTGCCATGAACATACCACCTACATTTTTAAGGTTATAAAAATGGGGTGCTTACACTTTTCCTAACCCCTCGCCAATGACCAGACCCATATGTAAATTTCACACAGTAGTATTTAGTAGCATAATTAATCCCTACTTTATGTTATGAGTAATATTTCCTATTCCCGACCCTGCAACGTCCTTTAAGAAGATCCATGTTCCAATTAGACTAGCCCATCGGCACTCTTTTAATGAGCAGATTAATCATTCAGATGGGTACAATGGTGTCATCACAGGTTTTAAATATGATAATCTACATCCTAATGGTGCTGCAAAAGCCTTGGCTCACAGCAAAAAAAAGGTAGGCAAAAATTGGTGATACTTTCTTTTTTGTTCTCTTTCTTTCTCACATGACACGAGACATGAGAATACTTCGGCAATGCAGGAAGTTCAGCAAGTAGACAGCTCAGAGAAAGGGGCTGCTGAGCAGCGTGGTAACTCAGGTGCAATAATTGTTTTGCAAGGACAGACAGATCTTCTGGTCCCTGAAGAACCTTCAGTCACGAGAAGGAAAAAATTCAGGTCTTTCTTGTAAGCCTAAAACATAAGCTCTGCCCTTATATCCTTTTCTCAACACTTATTTAAAACAGATCCAAAAATGTAACGCTATCATGCAGAAAGTAATTTAGATTTTAATAGAAATAAAGGTCTTTTAGATACTTTACCACTTCCAAAAGGCAGCCTGGATATTTTTTTTAAAGCTAAAGAGAACCTATTATATTAAATAAGTTAATTTTTTAAAATACCAGACTTCTCAACTGCACACTATGGACTCAGTTCCACAGGAAAAAAGAAAAAAAAAAAAAAAGCTAAGCTGGTAAGGATACTGTCATTCAAGTGCAATCCACAAAAAGGATTGCAGCATCCTACCACAACACCACACTCAAAATGTGCCAGGATTGGAAAACCAAGCCATACTCCATCCGTACTCTTCATGCAACTGTTACAAAACTATGTGCTGGATCACTCCTGAATTGCGGCTGTGTACTCTTGGGGCTTGTTTTACCAACAGGTAGGAGTTAATTTGGTTTTTCAACTCCCAGTAAGACAAGCCCTGCAGGACACCAACTCCTTTGCAGACACAGCAGTGGTTTACACTGTGGTTGACTTTAATGTAGCCAGAAAAGAACCAGCAATTGCTGATTTATCTAAAGGTTGCCTTTTAAACCCAGCATGAAAAGGATGGTGGTGGATCTCTGTCTATGAAAATGCCAACTCTAACCAATGAACCAGTTCTGAGAACTGTCCTCTTGTGAACAGTCCCCATGAAGTCATGGCCGAAGTCTGAGTAATCCTTTCATCACTGTCTGAGGAGGAACTGAGTAAGGGATGTAAAATTTGGACTTATCTCTAGTATGTCCCCCGTCCCTCCCCCCAGAAGGCAACTAAGTTCTGCCTCAAAATGCCTTAACTTCATTAAAACATGTTTCTGGTACAGAGGCATCTTTATTTCAAATCATTAAAGCAAAATCTCCTCTTCAGCAGCCAAAAATCTACTCTCCAAAGTTACTGTCAACAGTGTCATTGTTTTTTTCAAACCACATTTTTCAGCTAATTTTTCGTCCAAAGCCTCCTTGTTTTACTTGGATATGTAACTGTAGGAATCAGTCGTGCTACTCCCTCAATTAAATTGTATCCATCTTGGCCCTTCATCTTTTAGGACCTGATCCAGCTCTCCTCAACTACAAAGACTATTGGATCAGAGCCATTTTGCATGAAATCAGGAGAGGATTAGGTATTTCAGTCAGGTCTTCAGGTGTGCTGCCTGAACTCAGTCTAATATCGCCTGCATCAGATAGGTTGATAAAGAAAACTGTTTGCATATAGGAGGAAGCACTGAAATTATAAAGAGCGCATGTACTTTCTGGGCTAGGAGACATTACTCTTGCTAATGCAACTTTGCTAATGTCCACATCACAAGGATTATTATTTTTTTTTAAACATAACACTAATGTTAGTTGTCCATTAAGGTACCTGGAGTCATAATGGGCAAGGAGTCCCTACAGCGAAGGAGCCAAAGGAACAACATTCAGAAATGAACTCCTACATTGGTTATGGGGGAATTGCTACAACGTTTAATTTTATTAAAAAAAAAAAAAAAAAAATGCAGTGCATTAATTTCCACGCATTTTTCAAATTCAGCAAAATGTTCAAGAGGAAGCATTTTAGAAACACAGAAAAACCAGCATCAGCCATCAGATGGTCCCCATAGTGTCCCCCTTATGCTCACCCTGGCAGGCTTTTACACAGCCCCACAATACCAGTAAGCAACTCGTCCTTCTGCACCCAACACAAGAAACTGATTTTGGCTGTCACTCTCTACTGAGGCTTTAACTGACACTATCTATGCAACTCTAGAAACCACATCAAATTGCAGTTTTTCCTGATTTTATAGTAATTTGCATAACAGGTCAGTGTTAACATGCTGTGCTGAAGGAGAAACAGGTCAACAGAAATCTACCTTGAACGTTTCCATTAAAATATATTTAAATTTTTCTATCTGCCCTCAGTTCTGCCAGCCTAGGATTGAATTAAGGAAATACACGTGTAAACAACGATAAAAATGCAAAAAATAATTATAAAATTAGTTCTAGATGCATAATCCAGTGTGATTCATGTTATGTTCCCAGCGTGATCCCAGTTCCAGAAGAGTTAATCAACCATAGCAACCTTCTAATCAGAGCAGTGAACTAATGATCCTATTTCTGAGTAATACCAGTCAGATAAGGCTCTCAAAAGGTAGTTAACATCACTTTGGTGGAAAGGCATGACAAGTGCAAGTTCTAGCAGTGGGTAATGCATCATTCATGCCCCCTCTCGTTCTGACATTTTAACGTTATCTTGTTTTACTGTGTCGGCCTAACACTGCCACTGCTGGCAAATTAAACTGTGAACTTACAAAGTGGGTGGCAATAAATACAAATTATGAGAGTTCAAAAGATGTCCCTGGAGGTGTACTGCCAGACATGGAATGTCTCTGGCTTTTCTGTCACATAGCAATAGACAAGACAAAGTGTAGCACAAGCTGAAAAAAAGAATTAACTACATCATGATGAAAAATGAGTTGAAAACGAAAAGAAAAAAGAAAAAAAAAATAAAAGGGAGATGTACAGAAAGGATAGGAACGGGCAAGAGAGCATATCCTTAAAATACAAAACACAACTGTTTTGCCTTGCAGAATGAAAGCTATGTAAATTAGGAATCAACAAATGCCTCTTAAAAATACAGAGCAACTATAAAATGCTGCCAGTATTATTACAAAAATAAGAGGTTCTTCCTAAAGAAACTGCAGCACAGAAGCGGTATCAGCATGACGTTACAGCGTTTGTATTTCTAGCAGAAATCCTGAATCTCCCACTGCACTTTCCCACACTACCAGAGACTTCACATTTTCTATTGACTTAAATATCCAGGGCAAAATCCTGCTCCCATAGTCAAAAAAAAAAAAAAAAAAAAAAAAAAAAAAAAAAGAGAGAACTGCCTGAGGTGACAACAATGAAATCACAGAAAGCACGAGCACCTTGTACAGCTCTATACCAGCCTTTCTACTTTGCACAGGGACCAGGCAGAGAGCAGAGAAAGTGGGGTGACCCCCAAACACCCCCCACTCTCAGGAGGCTGGTGGCCCACGCAGCCCCCAGCACCATGGCTCACTGTACACCGCATTGATCACGCTGCAGATTTAACACAGACAAAACAGTAAAAAGTTAATGTTTCTTCTTTTCCTCAGAAAGATAAAACTTTGCACAGTATTACTGAGGTCAGGAAAAAAAAAAAAAAAAAAAAAAAAAACAGAATTTTTAATATACCCAAGCTGTGAAGCTTATTCAACTTGGTCTAACACCACTAATGAATCTTATAAAACATTTTATCTCCCCCTCCCACAGTCACAAACCACTCACATGAGGCTTGAAAATCACAATAATATCTTCCCAAAGTGCAGATATCACTCACACCATATGCAGCACAACTCTGTTTATTTTTCCCTATAAACCATTGGTTTCATTGAAACTCATTAGCATCACCTGTGTTAATTACACTAGCAAACCAATCAACAGCTCCTTCTTAATTAGGTTTTCTTTATTAAAGCCGGAAATTGCCAAGGAGACAAAAGTCAACTGGGGAAATTATGTGAAAAGGAGTGTTTATGCCAAATTACCATACCAAATATAATAAGGAAAGGAAACTCAGTTTGTTTACAGAAATAACAAACAATATTAATTTTCAAGGTCACTGGCACAATTATTTATTACCTGTCATACGTAGTATTGTGATAGTTTATTCTGTGAGCATAAGGTGTCTCATAAGAAATCTTTCAGTGTGTGGTTGCATTGCATTTCAGCTCCCCCGGTCACTGCCGATGACATGCGCAGTGTTTTCAGAAGTTACTTTCATGATGGAAACTCTGAAAGGTACATAAAAAGCTACAAGGTTTGACTGCTGCCTTCCTCAGAGATCCCGCAGGAAGCGAGAACTCAGCTGGTGAAATCCAGGTTGTTCTTCCCTGGTGGGAGGCATTTGGGGGTGCAGGAATGTACCATGAGAAACCCAACCGCAGATCATAAGGCCCCACAGAGGTGCCGTGCCCCCTCCCTTTATGTCTCCTGCTACCAGTTAAATTGAATCCCACAGCCCTGGCGATCAGAGCTGGCACGGCCTGAAAGAAAACTGGGTTTTCTGAGGCTCAGAGGGGAACACCGTAAGTCAACCCTAGTGCAGGGGAAACCTGTTGGCGGGCCCAAACTTGGCCCCTGCGCTGCCACTAGTGGGCTGCCAGGCCTCGCTTCCACCTTGAGGGTCGGGCGCTGGAGCCAACCGCATCCTGCTCGGGCTGGGTGGGATTGGGCTGACGCCAAGATGAGGTCAGGGTGCTGGGCTGTGGAGCAAACTCTGTGGCTGTTACCAGAGGAAGTTTGCCAGTTGCTGTCTCTTAACATGCCCACCTACCAGGAGAACCCTCCTTTGAGCATTCGTTACCACATTGTATCTTCTCTACACATTTTCCTACGTGCCTACATGCGTGCACGTTCCTGTGCGGGACCATTAGGTGGTACTTTTAAGAACCTCTAGATATTACCACCACAGCACTTGTCTATTGACAAGTCTCCAGACTTGCAACCATGATGAAGCTTTTCAAGACCAACTGCATTAGAAGAGTATTGGGCAATCTTTTGGGATCCTCCCAGGCTTCATCTTCTCTTCAGACTGAACACTATGCAACATATACTGATTTTTCAGCTGACCAATATGAAAGCCAGTGCTGGAGCTCCACATTCTTGACCCATCATGTCAAAGGGAACTACTAAAATAAGCTGTTTGTGAACTGTAGATTATCTGATGTCAATTCACCTGGAAATGTATTTCCAAGTAACTCGCTGTGCTGCACAACAATTCAGTTTAGCTTTCTAAAAATGAGACGACTTTTCCCAGCCTTGCAAGTGTTTGACGCATGTCTACAATTTACAGAACCTTACTTAGGAAACACCTTATTGATTCAATTGAAAGCTCACATCCTGCATTGTCCCCATCTTCACATTTTGTTTCCGAAATGGCCATGAACAAGTTCTTTGGAAATTCACTGCAGAATTAGCACAGGGTAACATGCATACATGCTGCTGCCATATTATATCAGATGTCTTTCTGTTGTCTTGCAATCACTTCTACACTGATTGCAAAAATATATCTAATTTTTAATTTATCTTTGTATTCTGTCCTACTCTTTCGGTGCATACATCCTTATTTAATTCCTCATCCATTCTATTCAGTACTGTCAATACTTATCTTTGTGAAGAATAATTTTCTGTAGCTTTGCAAACATCTAACATCCTAGACAAAAACTGGTCTACTTCTCAGGATAACTTTCCTTTAACCCAGTTATCTATTACACCACAAACACCTCAGTCTTCAGTAAGTCCAATTATTAACTATTCAAATGCACATAACGTTAACTTTATTGCACAGATCTATCACATAATAGGCAATTATCTCATTTCACAGATAGCTGCTTGTAAACTAAGAAAATATGTTTTTCCCATGAATTACTCTTATATGGGTCATGGTTTCCTGTATTTTTTGTGAGCCTTGCTCTTACAGTTTGCAGTCCCCCAGTGACACTGCTGAAACATGGAGCAGTCACCAGTGCCAGGACACCTGCCACATCTGCTCCCTGCTTGTACAGTATCTGGCACACCAGGGCTTCAGTGCTCGACTGGGGTCCCAGACGTGATCACAGTACAAATATTTCACCTTCTCCAGTTTCTTTGCATTGCTACTTCTGTCCACCAGCAAAATTTGGAAAAGGTACAACCCCTTCTCACATGTGGTGGTGAGCATGGTGCTGGCCGGGAGGTATCTGTGTAATTGAGGACATCTCACACAGTAGAAGCTTTCTCCTCTCCCCACTCCCTGTGAACATTTCCGTCCAGCTAATCCCATTCCTGACTCTAATGAAAGCAACACCATGAGTCTGCATTCAAATCATGCTTTCTAGTGAACCAGGTTCAGTCAGATGATAAATCCATCCCTACTTAGATCTTCACCATAGGTTGCTGGAGAACAGGCACTCTCCAGTTGCTCTCAGGAATCTTCCTGACTTTTAGAGTAAAGAATAAGAGGCTCTGCATTTGCCAAGAAGCTGGCTGGAAGAGCCCCCCAGGCAAAAATCCTACTTGTGGAAAAGTGTCCACATCATGTTGCGGTGGCTCTCTAGGCCTTTTTCACACCCTGTGTCACAAGGGAATATCTTGTCAATGCGGACAAGTTCCTACTCAACCTTTCTGTTCAATGAACGCCAACAACAGTCCAAAAATAGTAAGATGTTGCCTCTTACATCATCTGTAGTACCAAGCTGTTCCAAGATATGGTTAATGTCTTGCAGTGTGGGGAGGCTGTCTCAGGAAAGAGTTATACATCAGCAGTCCCTTATAATGGACTATTTTAGAAAAGCGTATTACACCCTAAAGGTGGAGTTTCCAAGCTTTGACCATCTAAACAGACCATCACATTCTGTTTTAGAAAGAGTCAAGCATGTAGAAATGTTCATTTCTTACACGTTAGTTGGGGGAAAAAGAAATACTGCTGAAAATAAATCCCCTATGCTAGAAATGCATCATAGCTGCAACAACTACAGAATGTGTATTTAAAAGACAATTTAAAAAAAATAAAAGTATGTGATTTCCCTGATAAATCATAATGGCTCTTCAGAACCCATCACTGTCTACCATAAAAAATCATATTTAAAACATTTTTAAAATACGTATTATAAAGACTTTTTTTTTTTAATGAACATTATTTACCCAAAAGGCCATAATGGATGTGAAATGTATTTTGTAAATCTGTATGCAGGGACTTGTTTTTGTTAAAAAGGATTTTTTTTTTCTCGGCCCAAGAGATCTTAAACAGCTTCTATGGAGCTATCAGAATTTATTGTTTTAATAGGGCTGAAACGCAGTTTGGAGCAGGCAAAATGAGAAAAGGGAAAAAGGAGGAAAGGAAATAGAAGTGGAAGACAGAAAGGAAATGGAAAGGGGAGCTGAGAAGATGGGAGAGTGTCCACAGGACTAATGCCTAAGCTGCTCAGGCACAGAGGAGCCACAATCCTGGCAGAAGGGCACTGAAGGCAAGGCCCAAAATTTGCAGGGAGTTTGGGCCAGGGGGGTTAATTCTCAGCTCAAGGGAAAGCACTGCTCCTGCAGAGTGCTGTGATACGACACACCAGCTACGAAGGAAATCAAAGAAATGAAAAGGTCAATTTGGGTGAGCAGGAGCTGCAGACCTGTAAATTCCTGCACAAGAGCATCTTGAGTTTAAACAGCTGGGACTCTTAGTCTTCTGTGCCGGTTAGGCAGACAGCCCACACGTTGGTCCATACTGCAGACTAATGATTTAAAAGGAAAGAAAGTGAAAGGCAGAGCAGACAGCAAGGGGAGCCTGTCCACGTCAGAGTGAAGGGACTGGTTCCTGCTCCTTAGAAATGTTCTCCAGCTGATTGCTGTTAATTGTAATGATAACGACTGTGTGGTGCCTCGTATCTTCAAAGAACAGCAGCAGACATTAACCGATCTGTCTTCAAAGTCAAATTCCAGCAAACCCCCAAGAGGAAATTATGGAGGGGATAAAGACCCTCACAGACCAAAAAGTTGTGGCTGCACAAAAAAATCCTGAAGCAAATAGCAAGTTCTGCACATGTATGCACAACCCCCCCCCCCCCCACATATACACACCCAGCACAGATTCCAGGAACCATAGCTGGTGCTACCAGATGACTTTGAGACCCTGCTTTTGATTTCTGTTATCTCAGTCCGTTAATTGTCGCTTGGGAAGAAAATATTGTGCCCAGAATGAAACTCAGGGGTGAAGAGCCAACTATTTCCTTACACATGAATCAAACTCCAGTTGAAGCACTAAGAATGCCCCTCACTCCGTGCAGCCTTCCAGTGACAAAACCAACTTTGCTCTGCTTAGAAAAGCCAGAAATCCAAATATCCAGGACAGCAAGGGGCTGTAATTGTAACACTGCTCTACGCAGAGTGTGAGAGCACTGGTCACAGCACCAAATCTAAGTCAGTTCTAAAATGTTAGGTGCCATCCTTACACCTTTTTATTTAATAACTGGAACTGAATAGCAACTAAAAGCTAGCAAACATGGTTTGTACCATATCTTGTAAATATGTCAGCAAATCCAACCTTACAATAAGCCAGCTGATACTACAAAAGGCATTAGTTTAACTAAACTAGTGCAAATGCCTAAAACAACACATTTAAACCATTTTGATCCTTGTTTAAATAGATTTAGAAAGAAAGACAGGACAGTTCTTGAACTTCTTATGGAAACTATCTTAGTTAGATATCTGTAACTCTGTGCAGTAAGATTGTCTGTGCCTGACCCTCTCCTCACATTAGTGTATTGCCGCTGGTGGTCACTACTGGTGTACACTGGTGGAAATCACCCTGCTGGAGTCACTGCGAACGTGTATTCACATGAGGGGTCCACTGAAATACCCACACATCCTCCTAAGAGACAGTCTGGTTAGGTTCGGGGCAGATGGGTGAGCAAATCAGTGACTGTCCCTGGAAGGGGCTGAGCTGAAGGTCAGATGTCTCACCCGTGGTCTCTTCCAGACTTCAATTCTCTATGCCCATGAGCCAGGATAACTGGTGTTAGCAGATGAAATTTGGAGTGCTGTGCACCTGCAGGCCTGGTGAACTTCTCCTCTCTGTTCCAAGGGACCGGGGGGCCATGCACCTGCAGAGGGGAGACTTCTTTGGCCAGAAGCAGCCTGTCTGGCTTAAATTCACAAAAGATAATTTTTGTAGCCAGTCTTCCCCATAATGCTCCAAGAGCTTAAAACACACTTTGAGGAGGGTTTCAAACACTTTTTTCCCTCTCAAATCTGTCTATGCTTTTTCAGTGTGGATTCCAGAGGGATGACCTGGATTTCCTTGCACACTTTCAAACCAAATGATATCAGTCCCAATTAGGTCATCTTCTAGCTACACCTACAGCTCAGACCGCAAAATTTCTTCTCCTGTGCGTCTCCCCCCACTTAGGACTCTGGACAGGGAAGCCTCCTGTGTTAGAATTACTACTATATAACCATATAATGCAGCCTAAAAACGTAATTATAATTGCAATGCCAAAAGCAAGCCAGTCAATATCTTCAAGATTCTAATAGTTTCAAGCACTATTACCTTAACGGTCTCACATCACAGTACTGATTAAAGAAACATTTTGTCTTTTTATCTGTATTCAATGGAGAGTGTAATCATTGGAGCGTGGAGAGCTAAAACATTTATTAGGAAGTATACATCTCGGGTCGGGCAGCAGAAGACAACTCTGAAGTGGCGAGCTGCGGCTCAGCCTCCAGCCTGATTCACAGCCCTGTCCTGTCACCTTGGGACCGCCTGCTGTGTATGGATCAGCGCCCATGGGAAGACTGCCCTCAGGAGTTTCAGTCGGCAGCATCGCTCGTGGAATAGGGATGTTCAGTAAAGTCAGTAAGACTGGCACACAGAGATGAGAGAGATAACTGCTCTCAAATCAGGAAAATACGTTTGTTTGTGTGGGTTTAGTTTATCGTATTTTTTTCTTAAGTGAGCAAATCTACCTTTATTGAAACTAGCACTGCTTTTCCTCCAGAATGAAAATAATGAGGCTGTGCTCCCGTTCTCGTACTGATAAATTTGTTTTTTCTTTTTGCCTAATTGCTTAACAATAAATCCACACACACTCTATTATCCATAGCCTAGTGCAATATTCCTCAGGGCACATGATCAGCAATCAGAAAGCTTGAAAGATGGCCAACATAATCTTAAATATCCCAGTGTATTACCAAATCAGTATTTCAAATTTAGTGGACATACTCAGATATGTTTTCCTCTCTGCAAGAGGCATCATGTAAGTGGCAAACAAGATACAGAAGATCGATTATTTAGCATAATTGCACAATCTAATTGTATGGATTTTAAATGGAACAAGGAGGAGAAAGATTAAAATCATACAGCACAGCAGTATACTTTCACAGAGTGCATGAAATATATTTTCTCCAATTAGTGGAACAATGGAAATATTTACTGTCAATTCAGTGAAGATATTCTGAAACAAGAGTCAAGCAAAATCCAGATCAGGGTAGGACAGGGCAAACCATTTTATCATTAAAAAAAAAAAAAGGGGGGGGGGGGGGGGCCCATTAAGAAAAAAAAAATGAAAAAATAAAACTTGCATGTTTTGCTCTCTGGAATGCTTCATTTCAGAAGCACATTAGGGGACCTTATGAACACAGGATCACGCTGACTTCCCAGAAGAAAGTAAAACATCCATGCCATATGCATGAAATTTTTACATGCGTGTGCCTGTGCCCAGCCCAACTCCTGTGCATTTTGGCACCAGCTGCCAAAATAGAGCCAGTGCAGTATATTCTGCAGATTAACCAAGGTGGGAAAGGCTATCTAGTCTCAGAAATTAAGTGAAAATGCTAACCTTGTCACACGCATCGGGCAAACAAAGGCAGGGGAAGTGCAGCTTCACTCTGCCGTACCACGGGTTAACTGGCATTTCTAATACTTTTCACCTAGCCCGGCTTGACAGATGCCTAACCTTCGCTGCAGAGTGGAGACAGCCTGATGGGCCTCGGCCATACAGGGGGAAAATTTTTGATGCTTCCCACTTATGACATGATTGATTTTCTTTCAGCGGCCCTTCACTTTTGGCTGTGGCGAAGGCTGCCTGCCTGAGCCCCCGCGCGCCCTGACCTCGACATATGGCCGCTGCGAGGCTGAAAACTGATGACGGCAGAAACCTAAAAAATCAATAGGCCCTGTCAGTCAGTGGGGAGGCGAACGTCTTTTAAAAACCCAATCACGACATGTACTTGCTGCATGGTGTGGATCTACTGCACACTTGAGAACACACTGAATTTCCAATTTTTTATTTTTTTTTTTTTATTTCTGTGTTAACACACCATTTACCTATTTATTCCTTAACCTCTTACGCTGCAAGAAAAGTGAGCAAAGCATCTTGTTAGGATCAAATCTCTATGATATTAGTAAGAAAAAAAAATCCCTGGGAATAGCATGAAATAAATAAAGAACACCTTTCCATTGCCAATATAAACACTGACATCATTATTTTTGACATTATCTGGAAAGAATTTAGATATAGGGAGTTCTGGAGTCTAAAAACATATCAGTATGAAACTGTTTTAATTTTCTTTGCAGGGGTGAAGCATTGTTTTGGTTTGTTATGATTTTTGTGTTTTGTTTTGTTTTTTTCTAAAGTGTGTAAGAAAAAATTGAATTCACCATTGGTTCTACATCTCACAGACCGTGTCATCCTTCCTCACACCAGAGAGAGGAAGTTATTAGGTGCACTGACATCAGCTGGAGATCCTGGTGATCTGTGCACTGCACTTGGCCATTGGCACCCCACAAGACTGGGCCAGCAACATACAACTGATTCACTTTGCTCCTGCCAGTTCATGAAAGGCAAGCATTTTATGAAAGAGACAAGCAATATAACATACACTGATGTGATTTCTACATTTTGCCCAAAAACAATCTGCTGAAAAGCCAACAAACAAACAAAAATCCAACCAACAGATAAAGAAATATGTTACCAGTGGATAGAACCAGCTATACTTTGCACCCTTGATTGGAGGTGATAACGTCCAAACAGTTAACATCTCTGTGTGATTTACCTAACCTTGCTGAAGTTTTAATAAGATGATCATTGTTTGAAAACCATGTCTTCATGGAGAGAAGGAGAAAGAGAGAGAAGAGAAATAAAGAGAGAAAGAGGGAGAAAGAGGGAGAAAGAAAAGCAAATGGATAAGAAATCAATATATTGCTAAGTTGCATTTTTTAAATCCACCAAAAGCCAGGAATATTAAAAAAATATATAATCAAACAAATAAACAAAATCTAATGCTGAATTCCCAAACTAAGACCAATTAAAGTGTTCTTTATGACTGCAAACCTGACAAGCTTACAATTTCACCCTGTTGCAGTGGTGTGTGTGTGTGTGTTTTAATGTAATATTAATGAGCCAGGATGGAGGGTCATAAAAAGTGATAGGTTTTTGCGATGGTAAATTATAAATCGGTATTGATTTTTCCCGGCACTAATGCAGCCAGCTTATTGTAAGACACCACAGGCAAAGTGCACTTTATCAGATTAGACTGGAGCCTGGTATCAAATATACATGAGAAAAAGGATGCATTTGTGACTTAGACTAGACTTTTTTTTTTTTAATGATACATGAAATTTTTAAGGAAAAAAGTCTCAGAATATTAAGAAATTAAATACCATTTTAAAAGATCTCAGATGGTAGCAAATAGATATTAATGTCACATTAGGGTAATTTGTTTTTGCACTGATGGAGTATAGGCTTATATAGGAACATCGGAATAAGTATGTGAACTAAATCCTGCTCACATTTAACCATGTGCTTAATCAGTCCAATTTATGATTATCTCAACTGTTAATGATAAAAGAGTCCCTGATTTGCATAACATGCCTGAAGAATCAGGCCCTGCATCTGCTTATGGGTATACGTAACAAAGTCACACATATATACATCTATCTGGTGAGTATCGATTCTGCCTGTGTTACATTTTACATCCTCCACTGCTTTGAAGAAATTGTTTGCTTTTTTCCCCCCATACGTATCACCCCGTTATGCCAGCTAAAGAATATGAAAGAGCTTTTCCTTGTAGCACTTTTATTGCTTAAACGCTGTGAAGCTTTCCTTTCCCTTTCATCTCAAAACGCACTGGGAGTTGGCCGCACAGTAAAACTGGGCGTTATTTTTAAAATCAGCTCTGCTTTTCATCTCCCGACCTTCCTGCAGTCGGGATTTCCTCATTAAAACATTTTGATGACGTGGATAATTGAAAAAAAAAAATAATCTTTTTTTTTGGGGGGGGGGCGGGGAGAAGAGAAGAGAAGAGAAGAGAAGAGAAGAGAAGAGAAGAGAAGA